>NC_135891.1:63204652-63227152 GCF_964194155.1 Cetorhinus maximus | reverse complement strand
GGGGGGGGAGAGACAGAGGGGGGGGAGAGACAGAGGGGGGGGAGAGACAGAGGGGGGGGAGAGACAGAGGGGGGGGAGAGACAGAGGGGGGGGAGAGACAGAGGGGGGGGAGAGACAGAGGGGGGGGAGAGACAGAGGGGGGGGAGAGACAGAGGGGGGGGAGAGACAGAGGGGGGGGAGAGACAGAGGGGGGGGAGAGACAGAGGGGGGGGAGAGACAGAGGGGGGGGAGAGACAGAGGGGGGGGAGAGACAGAGGGGGGGGAGAGACAGAGGGGGGGGAGAGACAGAGGGGGGGGAGAGACAGAGGGGGGGGAGAGACAGAGGGGGGAGACAGACACACAACACACACAATGGGAAAAGAGAGCAAGCAAAAAGTTGAGCTGAGTTTCAGGAGTGCTGTTGGTGAGACACTGAAGCTGTGCTATTCAGGGCTTGTTCAGGTGATTAATGTTATCTAATTTGAATATATGCACTGTCTCTGTTGTATTCAGTGATTTATTTTAGTTTGAAAGTTATTCCAGCTCGGGATGCACAGTGCTGCACATGTACTGGACAGTATTTCAACTTGTACATTGGACATTTCTTGGCTGGAAAAACCAGAGGAATCAACTCCGGCTTTGACACTGATTCCTATGGGAACCCAAGATTCACTTCAAGTTGTGATTTTCAGGAAAGCAACCACAACTTTAAGTGAAGGCTTGCTGTACGACTGCAATTATGTATTTTTGAGGAATTTCAAGTAAAAAGTCTATAGTTGGGATTTTCTGGTCTCTCCTGCCCTGGGACCAGAAATTCCTGCCCAAAGTCAATGGACCTTTTGCTGGTCCGTCAAATTTTTCGCATTGCACACAATGATTCCAGTGGGTGGGACCGGAAAATCCTGCCTTATGAGTCTGTGGAAACAAACATCATTTAAAAATTGGTTTGTATGAATTCTTGGAGATCGAATAAGGTGATGAGATCACCCATGTTTCTAACATTATATCCTGATTTTACTTGTTCTGCAAGCCTGAACAGCTCTCAGGTTTTCCCAGAGAGAAAATTTTAAAACATGCCATCTTGTGGCACTAACATAAACCTGCACTTCCAAAAGTCAATTGAAAAACTGTTCCATCTCTCTCTATCCATAAACAAGTAAATGCTTTTTGGGCTGCATTCGAACAGAACCAGTTAGACGAATTCACCTGGAGCTGATGGTGAAGACAAGTTTTGAAGAAATGTCTGAGGAAAATAGGAATATGTGAACACAATTAGGTCAATGAATCCATCCTAACCTGCTCCGCCATTCAGTTAGATCACGGCCAATCTGCAGACTCAGCTCCATTTATCTGCCTTTGCTCCATACCTCTTGGCACCCTTACCTAACAAAAATCTATTGATTGCGGTCTTGAAAACTCCAATTCCCCTAACATCCATAGACTTCTGTGGAGGAAGAGTTCCAAACTTCTACTACCCATTGAGTGGAAAAATGTTTTCTGATTTCACTCCTGAATGACCCAGCTCTAAGGTTATCTCCCCTGTTCTTGATTCCTTCACCACAGGAAATAGTTTCTCTGTCTCTAAATTACCAAATTCTTTTAATCTCTTCTACTCAAAGAAATAGAAGTCAAGTTATGCAACTTGTCCTCAATTTAACCCTTTAAGTCCCTTCTAAATGTGAGGGAGAAGCAGTGCACAAGAATATCATTTTACACTGAAGCTACCTCATGGGCTGTGCTTTTCCTACTGACTTGTCACTCCATTAAAAGGTTTTACAATTTATTTTATTTGTTCTTGTGGTGTTGGCAACACTGGTAAGGCAGTATTTATTGCCCATCCCGAGCAGTACTGAGGGCATCAACCGCCTTGTCCTTTAAATTAAGTGTGTGAGTGGAGTCACAAGTATCCAGACCAGCTTGGAATGGGTGCTCCTTTCCCCGAAGGGACATTTGTGAACCAGTTGGGTTTTGATCTGGCAGCGTCAATAGTTAATATTTCCGGTACTCACCCACAAATTAGCAGGTTTATTGAATTCAATTATCAACTTAAACTCACAACATTTGGATTACTAATCTTGTACCATAAATAATTTAGCTACCATATTTATTTCTGTTTCATAAAGCAATAATAATGGAGCCTTAACATTTGACCTTTTTACTGAAATTCACATTCATCCTATTACAGTAAGATTTAGCTTGTAGTTCAAAAAGAAATAGTTTTACCTTTGGAATAAATGGCTTTAAGTGCAACATGTAGAGAGATTCCAGAGAGACACATTGCAAATCCTAGCCAGTTTAACATGCTTAATTGGTCACCCATCACATGGCTAGCAAGGACCAGTGTGCACACTTCCTGCAAAAGAATAACAAACTCCTTCGGGATCCATTTCCACAAGTTTGATCTCCTTCCAGTGCACATAAGGCACAGTCCAAAAATATACTTGAGCTTTCTGACAACACTTAACACCAGCTAAAATGGATTTTCTTCCTAGTTTCAACTGTACAGCAATTGAATGGGTTTATTGTTTTGGTTCAACGCAGTGGTGCTGTCGCTAGACTAGCACTCCAGCACTCGGGCAGCATGGGTTTGAATCCCACTGCAGCAGCTGGTGGAGTTTGAGTTCAGTTAAAAAATCTGGTATTAAAATCTAATCTCAGTAAAGGTTGTTCATCAGATTGTTCTGTTGTTAAAGGGGCTGCCTTCTACTTTGTCCCTGATTTTGTTAACTTAATTTATTTGGTTGATTCAAAAGAGTCACAAATGGGACAGAAATTCAAATTACACACTTCAAATGCAGTACAACTTCCATTCACAAATAGGATACTTAAGTCGGTAGCCTGAAGAAAAGTAGTGATAATGGGATATCTAAATATTGCACTCTTTATTGCCTTGTCAAAGTACAAGGCTTCATTTTCAGCAGAACAGAACACAAAAGCAAGGAGGTCTATTAAGCTCAGTCTGTTCTGCAACATATCCTCAGCAGGCACAAAGCTCAGCTGTACAGCAGTGGGTAGTGGTGGAGGGGGGAAGAGTTTAGAATATCCTTTTTGTATCTGGAGACTAGTAAAGAAAGTTTAATTTTTAAACAAATCTTCAAACCTGTTTTGTTTTAAACTGAAGTTTAAAAATCACAAGCTAAAATAGGTTAACTTGCCTTTTAGTTACCACTGTACATTCCACAAAGATATGCAAGACAGCAACATCAAACCTAGCTGTCTCATCATGAAATTCAACTGAAATCCACTATATTCTCACAGGATTCACTCACTCTCTTTGACTAAAAGCTTTAGCCCTTCAAAAGCGAAAGCCTGAAAATTTAGAAGAGTCTAGTGATAAATCAGGGCAAACTCTCAAGACAGCAAAATATCCTCTCTCAATTAAACTAAGTAATGGAACTCACCTGGTTATTAGGTTTATCCAGTATGTAGCTGAACTGTACACACTTGGAAGATCTCAGGTTCAATCCCCACACTCTGGCTCAGCTGTGATATGTCCCATAGCCAAATAGTAAAAGCTCACACTTTTCACTCACCAACACCACACATTAAATGTATAATCAGCAAGGAGCAAATGCCTTCAGGAGAGGTGGTGAGGGACAAAACTGTCAAGAGAGAAAGTCTATAGCATGCAGTTTCTTCTTGCCCCCTTTTGAAGGTGCAGGCTTTTATATAAGGTATCAGGAGCCAAATCGCTCTTAGCTAGCAAATAGCCAACTGGCACCTCATTTAAGTGGCCATATCATGTGCAAACCTAGCCAGCAAGTATCATGATATTACAGTTTTACCAGTACAGAATTTCATTCAGCCCAACAGGCCCGTGCTGGTGTTTATGCTCCACACAAGCCTTCTTCTATCCCATTTCTTCTAATTCCCATTAACAGTTCCTCTGTTTTTCTCCTTCATATGCTAAGATAGCTTCTCCTTAAATGCATCTATGCTAGTTGCCTCAACAAATCCAAGCGGCAGCAAGTTCCATTTTCTAACCAGAATCTTATATTTATGACTCCTAACTCTGTCTCACCCATAAATGGAAATACCTTCTCTACATTTACCCTATCAAACACTTGACCTATCAAATCACCTCTCAACTCTCTCCCTTTCCAGAAAAAAAAACTCAAACTGTTCAATCTTTTCTGAGGATAGATTTAACATCCAAATTCTGGTATCATTCTAGTAATTCATTTATACACCTTCTCCAGTGTCTCTATATCCTTTTTGTAATAGAGACCAGTTCATTGTACACCAAGTGTGGTCTAACCAAGGTTCTGTAAAAGCTTCATATAACTTCTCTGCTTTTCAGTGCTGTCCCTCTAGAAATGAACTTTATTTACTTTTTATGGCTTTATTAACCTGTGTCACCATGTTTAGGGATTTTTGTATCTGTACCGCCAGATCCCTCTGCTCATCTGCCCCATTTAGAAACTTATCCTTGAAAGAGTATGTGACATCCTTATTCTTCCCACCAAAATGCACCACCTCACACTTATCTATATTGAAGTTCATTTGCAAATTACACACCTATTCTCCAAGTTTGTTAATATCTTCCTGCATTTTGCATAGTTCTCTGTATCAACTATACCCCCTAATTTGATGTCGTCTGTAAAGTTTGAAATTTTTTTCCCAATTCCCAAGTCCAAACTGTGAAAGTGAATGACCAACAACATTGGTTCCAACACCACTTCCTACATTTTGTCTCAGCACCAATCCTTGTGAAACACGAATTTTCATGTTTTGCCAATCAGCAGGATGGCACCATGGCTAAGTTAGGTTCTGGTGAGGGTATACAACCTAAACGTGAAGACCTTCATTTCTTTACAGATGCCAAATGACCCATGCGGTGTATTTCCAGTATTTTCTAGTTTTAATATAGCCAAACTCATTCCCTCCTTCAATCACACAGTTTCAAGCAGGAGTTGCTTAGATAGCCATATACAAAAAAAAAGTCTTCCTTTTAAAAAAGCATTTTTTTGCATATTACGAGGACGATTACAGCACAGATAATGTTTGCAATCTATGTGCCATTATGATCAACCGCATTGAGAATTTCAAACCACTCCTATAATGACGGGCCAATACAGAGATTCGATGAAGGGTCCCGCCCAAACCACCAACCTAACCTTCTCTTTCAAATGCTCAATGATCCAATCGGCATTCTCAGGATGGTGTTCTTATTTCCGATTTCAGCACCTGCAATTCTTTTTGCTTTCATTGTCCGAACAAACACCTGATGATCATGAGACCAGAATGGCTCACCTTAAAAATGCCTGCTACAGATAGGGTCAAGCTGGAGGTTTTAGAAACCAATAGGAATTCAGAGAAGCACAATCCAAATGCCAGAAATCCCCCTGCAGCCAATACAAGCATCATATGCAGCAAAGTCGACGTCTCATGGTTACGAAACAGTTTCTCCGAGGCAGACAGACTTAGTCCTTGAGAAAGGGAAAACTCAACATTAGTAGAGCACAGAGGACCAGCTAAGCAATAGTGATTCAATTTCAATATAGAATTATAGTTTTACACCCCGACACAATGCACAGCACAGAAACAGACTATTCAGCTCAACTTTTTTATGTTCCACTTAAACCTGTTCCCACTCCTAATCACCTAACCCGATCTGCATATCCTTTATTCTTCCCTCTCGGAGGGTTGAGTCTGTGGAACTATCTTCCCCAGAGTGGTAGAGGCCAGGTCATTTAATATTTTTAAGGCCGAGGTAGATAGATTCTTTTGCTCGTCAAGAATTTAAAGTGGGGGGAGGGGGAGTAGACAGGGTAGTGGCATTAAGGTCACAAGCAGATCAGCCATGATCTTACTGAATGATGGAACAAGCTCGAAAGGCCGAATTACCTACTCCTGCTCCTAATTCATATCTTCGCATATTTTTCTCCTTCATTTACTTATTTAGCTTTCCCTTAAGTACACCAATGCTATTCGCCTAAAATACTACTTGCAATAGCGAGTTTCATATTTTAACCATTGTCCGGTTAAAAGTTGTTTCTCCTGAACTCTCTATTAGATTTATTGGTGGTGATCTTATATTTGTGTCTTCCAGTTTTGGTCTCCCACACAAGTAGAATCTAGGTCTACCCTCTCAAACTCTTCCATAATTTTAAAAACCTCTGAATAGTCCCAGCCTGTTCAAAGTTTCCCAAGAGGTATAACCTCTCAGTTCTGGTGTCATCCTTGTTGATCTTTTTGCACCTTCTCCAGTGCCTCTTTATCCTTTTAGAATATGGATCCACAAGGAGGTCAAGGGTTATGAGGGAGTGGTGGGCAAGAAAGTTGAGTTAAGGGCACAATCAAATCAGCCTCACCCTTATTGAATGGCAGAGCAAGCTTGGGGAGCTGAGTGGCTTACTCCTGCTCCTATTTCTTACACTCTTATGGAGACAAGAACTGTCCACAGTAATTGTGGAGTAACCAAGATTCTACACAAGCTTAAAATAGCTTCTCTAAAATGAAAAGGATTTTGGATTCTGGTATCAGCTTGTCTATATGGTACTGCTCTTTTCTCCAAGTCAAAAATCAGGGGTTTAAGTCATAGTCAGGGCGACCACTTCAGTGCAGTACATTGCTGGAGATGCAGTCTCTGAGATGTTAAACTCAAACCTCATTTGCCTGACCAACGTTCCTCCTTCAGCCAATATCACCCACACAGATTACCTGGTGGTCATCTCACTTTCTGATGGTGAGAAACTCTGGGATGCACATATTTGATTGCTGTATTTGCCTAAATAGCAAACAACTGATTTACTTGTTAAAATGTACTGACTACAAAGTATTTTGGGGTGGCCTGAGGACTGTCTAGCAACAGGGTGCTTTTAGGGAAGGAGGGAAAGGGAGAGGAAGTGGCCAGGAGGGGGTGGAGGGTGTGAGGAAAGAGCAAAGGTGAAAAAAGACAAAAGCTTGACATACAGCAAATATGCAAAAACAAGACAGATACTAATTACAGAGTGGCAAAATGTCAATACAAATTATATCTCAGTGTACCTCAACACATTAAACCTGTTATAAAATTAAAATTACAGACACGGCAAACAGCACTGAGGGAAAATTCATGAATAAATACATTTACAGTGGTGAATAATTAATGAGGACCCTTGCTGACAAGGAGGCACACATGGGTATGGGGTGAAGGCAGGGCTGCGATGCACTCCACAGTTTGCCAACACTCACTATCCAGGTACACATGAAAATGGAACCGATACATGACTACTTTCAGAAGGGAGGAGAAGAAACCTGTGTCATTTGAAGATGTTCACTCAGCATGTCCCATTTCTATTAAATCCTGGCACTGACTGCTCAATGCTCCCAAAAAGCCTCCACCCAAATCTCACAATTCTTTTCCAAGTTTTCTCACACCTTTCTTGTCTTCAAAAGTTCTTGTATAACTTGTCTCTGCTCCAAACACTCTTGGGACCTACCTTCCCATGAACTCATGCCTACTACTCTCTTTCCCAATCTTTCAACACCTCACCATCTTTCTCTGACCCTACCATCCCATTTCTAGTACTCCCACAGCCCAGGGCCATCAATGTAAATCAGAAAAATTATCCTACAATTTGAATAAACATCCCAAATGATTTTTTTGTTTAATACATTTAATTATTTAAAAAATAGGCTGTAAATCAATTAAGATCAAAACAATAACACAGCCTGTAAAGGTTTTCCTAGAAGTTTTTTAAAAAACATTATAAAAATGGAACAAGTATAACAATTTGCGACAGTTCATGTAGAATCTCAAAGGCAAACAAACACAAATTTTGCACAGAGACAATGTGACACTCATTGCAGGCCCATTAGGCAAGGGATGGGATACAATATGTACACTGATTATGGTGAGCTTTATTTGGTCCTTGCTGAGTCAAGTTGGCCATCATCTCAACAAAACAACCAAACATACCTTCATTGAATACAAACAGTGGGAAAAGGCCAATAAACATCAGTGGCTGGAGATGGTACATGGTGTCAATGGGATTCTGTAAACCTGAGCAAAGCAGATTAAAGTTTAGCCATTTTGTCACATCCTGATATTCCTTGGAAAACTGAAATAGCAAAAATCTACTTCAATTTGAAAACAAACGTTTTACTGCAAATGACTTTATAATAGCCAAAATAAAGCCAAGAACATGGAAAAAGAAAGCAAAATAATGGTCATCACACTGGCAAAAACTGTCATTACAAATATTCAATATAAGGAGCATCAACATGGGACATGAAACCTGATTAAAACTGGTATAAAAATCAAACAAGATTTGCAAATACCTCTGCACCAAGGATGCATAAAGTGTACCCAGATACTTATGGACTGTCTTGAACAGGTCAGGATATACTTGGCAACTTCTGGAACCAGAATACACGTTCAGGCTAAATAGCAAGCATCTGGAGTTAGGCATAAACAGTGTAGGACATGTCGAATTTCAAACCCCATGACAAAGCAACTGGGCAATAACCACCGACTTTTATTTTCAATTTACAAGTTATGTATGTGTCTTAAATTGGCTTGGAGTACAGCGGTCACAATTGTAATCTGTACCCAAGCAGAAGCTAGCAAGCAGTGGAGAACGAAGCAAATTTCAGCCAATTCATTCACATAAATAAACACTTAAGGCCACATTTCGTGGAATTGTGCCGACTCTGGAGGTCTTTAAAAATGACAGGATTCAGAAGTAGAAATCCTGGTCCCACACAATTTCCAGCAGATCCCATTTTTGCTGACAGGGGAAAGGGAACAAGGTGTGAATCACACAGGTGGGAAACTGAACTTAACAGGATCATTTGAGATTAGTGCTGGGTTCAAACAGACCCCATTTTCACTATTCCAAGGGCCTTAACTTGCAGTTATGAATCACCAATTTATGGAGAAGGTCTAAACACTCTAAGGGAGGATAAGGTCAGTTTAAGTCTCATAATCTGAAGTTATTTAACTCCCAGCCCTTTAAACATGAAAATAACAGGCTGCAGCTGTCAGGGTTAAAAAAAACACCTGCTACTGGGATGCATTGATTGACAGGGTATGCTGTGACTTAGAAAAAAAATTACCATCTGTACCTGCAGTTTCAATAGACTTCATTGTTAACATTTCCCAAAGGCTGTTATTACAGCTGAGCATATTACGAATGCTGAGATTCAAAAGCTCCAAGCCCAATTATCTTAGCAGGGTGGCTGAATTCACATCCTGATTGATAGTTCTAAGAAACTATTACAGGATTGGCTGTCCTTGATGTGGTTAGTGAATACAAGCTTGTTTTTTAAATAACATATTGACCACTTGAGGGGAGTTAAAATCTTTGAATGAGCTTCATGAATGAGAGGTTTGTTTCAGTATCAAGTGCCTATGAATGAGAGCTCTCTTAAATTGTTAAAGTTTATTCTTTTCATCTCCACATGGCTCCTGAGGTCTACGATAGTGCATACTAGATGAGTAGCTATGGAGGTGGCATGGGGGCTATACTAGGTGAGTGGCTATGGAGGTGGCGTGTGCAGTCACATGGAAGTGGCATGGGGGTACGAATCATCATGGAGGTGGCACAGGAGGCATGAGGCTGAGGGATGAGGGTTAGAAAGCCTAACAACCTTTTATATAACCAGGGCAGACCTTCTCAAAAGCCCACCCTGGCACCCGCCCACCTCTGCGGCTGCCTCTGAGCTGCCTCCAGAGAGCAGCAAGCATGACTTGATCATGCTCCTGCCCCACCGAAGCGAAAATTGTGCATCAGGAGGTCATTTCCATGGGGAAGTGTCTGCCAAAATCAGGAGATTTTCTGACTTGAGCTTCCTGTCTCCATGGCGGAAATCCGGCTCTTTGAAATTGTGTCAAAATATACTATCTGTAATGGTACAATTTCCTTTCCTTCTGCCTGCCACCAGCCCCCCACCCCCTAACCTACCAGTGCATCTGTGCAAGTTACATTCAAAAAGCACCCAATTCAGTTTAGTGACAAACCTGGAGTCGGTTATCAGTCACGTTTTAGAAGTAGTGGAATGTAATGCATTCTATCAACAATATACCAAAAAAAGAAAGCATAATTGTTTTCATTGTTGCCAGTAGATATCCAAATTCTGCTAGTTTGTCTGGGCCAAGCAGAATCTTGCTTCGAGCCCCCATTCAACTGAAGCCTGACATAGTTTTACCAACAGCAACAGTTAAGACACGCACACTAATGTGCCTGTCATTCCTCATAGCTCACAATCATGGAGTTTATAATTGAGCACTGCTGGATTAAAGGGATGAAGTGCTGAGTAATCCAGGTGCAACAGTATTTGTATTTCACACAAAAATATATAAATAGTCACTTGGTAGCACAGAACTTGAACATTGCTGAAAAAACATATTTTGTCAAAGCTTTTCATCTTGCACTCATCAGGGCAATTGCAACATTAGATGTGATTCTGCGATTGGACAACATTTGCTAATTAATCCTCAGTGTGCTAAAAATTACACTGACAACCAATTTAAGATTGTCAGTTGGGCTCGCAGTGTGTAATGGAAGCCACATATATTAATACACAGGGCCCTGTTCTTTGCAGACAGAAAGAACATGTACACACATTGTGCCTGTTTCAGCTAAACAAAATAAGTGATAGCCTTTCGCTGGTTTGTTCCTCAGGGCAATGCTTTGACCAATCAGAGTCAAGCTGCCCATTTTAAAATTTCAAAAAATGCTTGGCAGTTAACTGGAATCACCATTAACTGATGCATTCTTCATGGCAACATCTCTACCAATCAGAGTCCACTTGCCAACCAATCAGCAGTCTTTTCTCATACAGTATAAAGTTGTTGCTTCTCCTCACATTGGTATTCCTGCGGTTGTCCTGATGGCAAGACAAAAAGCTTCGAGAGAATGTCTTTTTTCAGCAAAACACAAAAATATATAATAAATCCACAGATAAGATAGGAAGCCACTTACAGGGAGCAGAGCAAGCAATTGCTCGCTTTTTGTTTCTTTGAGAGATCACTTTTATTATACTTAAGGATGGGGTAATTAATTCCCATAACCTCTGCTAATGCCTTAGTTGTCTGCATTTGCACTGGAGTTATACGAAACGAAAGAGGTGTAAAAAATAATTAAACAGGTTAATTAATAGAATGTTGGACCTTAATCTCGAAGGGACTGGAATGCAAACGTACACCTCAGGTAGGATGTACTAGCCTCGAGGAAGGTGCAGCGCAGATTCAGCAGAATGATACTGGGGCTAAAGGGGTTAAATTATGAGGACAGGTTGCATAGACAAGACTTGTATTCCCTTGAGTATAGAAGATTGTGGGGGGATTTAACTGAGGTGTTTAAGGTGATTTAAAAAAGAAGTTAATAAAGTGGATAGAGATTTCCCCCCAATCTGGTGGGGAATCCAGAACAAGGGAGCAAAACCTAAAAATTAGAGCTAGGTTGTTCAAAGATAATGTCAGGAAACAATCCTTCACACAAAGGACAGCAGAAATCTGAAATTCTCTCCCAAAAAGCTATTGAAGTTGGGGGTTAATTAAACATTTCAAAACTGAAATCGATAGATTTTTGTTAAGCAGGGGTATTAAGAGTTACAGAACCAAGGTGGGTAGATATGTAGATGGAGTTCCAATACAAATTAGCTGTGATCTATTTGAATTACATAACAGGCTTGAGGGATTAAATGGCCTACTTCGGTTCCTGTTGCTTTATCAGTTGTCCTACAATTCTTGTTCTCCACTGAGTCACCTCGTAAAGTGTCAGCTGTGGCTCAGTTGGGAGCAATCATGCCTCTGAGTTACATGGTTCTGGGTTCATGTGCCATTCCTGGGCTTGAGCACAAATATCTATGTTGACACTCCAGTGCAATACTAAGGGGGTACTGCACTGTTGGAGGTACCAACTTTCAGATGAGGTGTTAAACTGAGGCAGCATTTGCCTGCTCGGATGGATATAAAAATTGAAAGAAAAAGTGTACAATTCTGTGAAATATAGTGGTGTATCAGAAGATTGGACAGAATTTAAAAACCAGCAAAGAATGAACAAAAAAGAGAGAAGGAAGAAATTAGAGTATGAGGGAAAGCTAGCTAGAAATATAAAAACAGATATCAAGAGCTTCTATAAGTATTTAAATAGGAAAAGAGTAATTAAAGGGAGCATTGGTCCTCTGGAGAGAGAGTCTGGGGAATTAATAATAGAAAACAAAGAAATGGGGGAAGTGTTGAACAGATATTTTGTGTCTGTCTTCACTGTAGGAGAGACAAATAACATCCCAGAGATACTTGGAAGTCAAAAGGTGAAAGGGAGGGAGGAACTCAAAACAATTACAATCACCAGGGAAAGGATATTGAGAAAACTGTTCAAACTAAAGGCTGACAAGCCCCCAGGACCTGATGGCTTGCACCCTTGGGTCTTAAAGAAGTGGCTACAAAGATGCATTGATTGTAATTTTTCAAAATTCCCTAGATTCTGGAAAGGTCCCAGCAGATTGGAAAATTGCTAATGTAACGCCTCTATTCAAGAAAGGAGGGAGACAGAAAGCAGGAAACTACAGGCTACTTAGCCTAATGTCTGTCATAGGGAAAATGCTAGAATCTTTTATTTAAGGAGGTTAAAGCAGGGCACTTAGAAAATCTTAATGCAATCAGACAGAGTCAACATGGTTTTGTGAAAGGGAAATCATGTTTAACTAATGTATTAGAGTTCTTTGAGGAAATAACAAGTAACATAGATAAGGGGAACCTATAAATGTGGTGTACTTGAATTCCCAAAAGGCATTTGATAAGAGGCGGCATCAAAGGTTAACACACAAAATAAGAGCTCACAGTGTAGGGGGTAAGCTATTAACAAGGGTAGAGGATCAGTTAGTACGGATAAATGGATCATTTTCGGGTTGGCAAGTTGTGACTAGTGGAGTGCCACAGCTATCAGTGCTGGGGCCACAACTATTTACAATCTATATCAATGAATTGTTAAATTTGCTGACGACACAAATTGATAGAAGAGTAAGTTGTAAAAGGGACATAAGGAGTCTGCAAAGTTCTACAGGTAGGTTAAGCAAGTGGGCAAAAATTTGACAGATGGAGTATGATGTGAAAAAATGTCAACCTATCCACTTTAGCAGGAAGAATAGAAAAACAGTATATTATTTAAGTGGTGAGAGATTGCATAACTCTGCTGTACAGAGGGATCTGGGTGTCCTGGCACATGTATCCCAAAGGTTGGTATGCAGGTACAGCAAGTGATTAGAAAAGCAAATGGAATATTGGTGTTAATTGCAAGGGGAATGGAATAAAAAAGCTTGGAAATTATTTGAAAAAGGATATAATTACATTAGCATTTCAGAGAAGGTTCACTCAACTGATTCCTGGGATGAGGGGGTTCTCTTACAAGAAGGTTGGGCCTATATCCATTGGAGTTTAGAAGAGGTGATCTTATTGAAACATATAAGATCCTGAAGAGACTTGAAAGGGTGGATGCCGAGAGGATGATTCCCCTTGTGGGAGAGATTAGAACTAGGGGACAGAGTTTAAAAATAATGGACTGGAAAATTTCTCTCTCTCAGAGGGTCCATGGTCTGTAGAATTCTCTTCTCCATAGATTAATGGAGGCAGGGTTGTTGAATACTTTTAAGGTTAAGATAGATTTTTTTAAACTCATTATTGGAATGTGGGTGTCGCTGACTAGACCAGCATTTATTGTCCATCCCTAGTTGCCTTGAGAAGGTGGTGGTGAGCTGCCTTTGTGAACCGCTGCAGTCCATGTGGTGTAGGTACACCCACAGTGCTGGTGGGTGGAGGGAGTTCCAGGATTTTGACCCAGCAACAGTGAAAGAATAGCAATATATTTCCAAGTCAGGATGGCGAGTGGGTTGGAGGGGAACCACCAGGTAGTGGTGTTCCCATCTATCTGCTGTCCTTGTCCTTCTGGTTGGTGGCAGTTGTGGGTGTGAAAGGTGCTGTTCAAGGTGCCATGGTGAGTTGTTGCAGTGCATCTTGTATATTGTACACACTGCTGCCACTGTGCATCAGTGATAGAGGGAGTGATTGTTTGTGGATGGGGTGCCAATCAAGCGGGCTTCTTTGTCCTGACTGGTATTGAGCTTCTTGAGTGTTGTTGGAGCTGCACTCATCCAGGCAAGTGGGAAGTATTCCATCACATTCCTGACTTGTGCCTAGTAGATGGCTGACAGGCTTTGGGGAGTCAGGAGGTGAGTTACTCGCCACAGGGTTCCTAGCCTCTGACCTGCTCTTGTAGCCACAGTATTTATATGGTTGTCCAGTTCAGTTTCTGGTCAATGGCAACCCCCAGGATGTTGATTTTGGGGGATTCAGTGATTGCAATGGCATTGAATGTCAAGGGGCGATGGTTAGGTTCATTCTTGTTGGAGATGGTCATTGCCTGGCACTTGTGTGGTGTGAATGTTACTTGCCACTTGACAGTCCAAGCCTGGATACTGCCCAGATCTTGCTGCATTTGGACATGGACTGCTTCAGTATCTGAGGAGTCGCGAATGGTGCTGAACATTGTACAATCATCAGCGAAAACCCCCACTTCTGACCTTATAATGGGAGGAAGGTCACTGATGAAGCAGCTGAAGATGGTTGGGCCTAGGACACTACTCTGAGGAACTCCTGCAGTGATGTCCTGGAACTGCGATGATTGACCTCCAACAACCACAATCATCTTCCTTTGTGCTAGGTGTGACTCGAACCAACGGAGGATTTTCCCTCTGATTCCCATTGACTCCAGTTTTGCTAGGGCTCCTTGATTAGAAAGGGAATCAAAGAATATAGGGGGTAGACAGGAAAGTGGAGTTGAAACCACAATCAGATCAGCCATGATCTTATCAAATGGCAGAGCAGTCGAGGGGCCGAATGGCCTATCCTGCTCCTAATTTGTATGTTCGAATGTATGTAAAAGATCCCATGGCACTATTTTGAAGAAAAGGAGGGGAGTTCATCCCTGTTGTTTATATTTATCCCTTAATCAATATCACAAAAATAAACAAGATTATCTGATCATTATCACATTGCTGTATGTGGGAGTTTGCTGTGTGCAAATTGGTTGACATGTTTTGTACATTATGATGTGATTACAAGAAAATACTTCATTAGCTGTAATGCACTTTGAGATGTCTGGTGGTTGTAAAAGGCGCTAGTTAAATGCAAGACTTTCTTTTGTTCCTTTTAGAGCATATGAATTTTCAATTCACTCCCTCAGTGACTTAGCTCTCCCTCAGTATTTCATGCAAGTTAGCGCCCATGTTGAACATGAAGGAGTGGTTGGCCTCTATGTGGAGAAAGGCTTTGCACGCAAATAGAAAAAACACAGTACGTGTACAACATTGCACATATTGCAACCTCTACACAAAATCCCACCACATAGCTACCGTGTTATGGACTCTGTCCCACTCTAACAAGCTGTGATACTGATATTTTGACATTACCTAGGTCTGCCTTTTGGGTAAGAATCTGTGTCAGCGTCCACCGTATCCCTCCAAGGAAGGATGCAACCAATACCAGTATGAATCCCTCTGTGTTAAACTGGGTTGACTTGTACGTAAACATGAAGAGGCCTCCAGCTATTAACAAGATTACCATGATCAACCATGGCCGCTGGAAACAAAAAATTGGCAAAGGCAACAGATTATTCAAAAACAATTGCCAACAATCATGTAGATCTCCACCCATTAAACAGACAAGGCTCCCATCCAAAACACACTTTCAGAAAACAGCTGATCAGTCATTCATGGCCCTGGAGAGGAAGCAATTGAAGTCTACACGCTTGAGACCTTCTGCAACCAGTGGGTACTAACAAGGACTGGAGTATATAGTGGGTACCAGGAACGATATTATAATTTTGTTCTACAAGGATCCTTTTTCTTTGTTCAAAGTTATTAAGAAAATAGAAAAAAGGTAAGTTTTCTGGCACCTTATTTTAATTTTAGGTTTCCCAAAATTGTTTTATACTCATGAAATTAAGCAAAAAAAAATGCCAAGTGACATTGAGCCATATACCTCTGGAGGCAATTGTCAGTATATGAAAGAACTGCCCTAGAAACCACGCCCTCGCCATATTCTATATCTCCCCATTTTATCAGCCTCATAAAAGGTCACTTATCAAATAGCAAGTCCACTGTCAGTTGGCATAGCAATTTCCAAGGTTACGTGGCAGTGCAGTCTCCACCTGCAGCAACAGCCAGTTAATGGCAAAGTTATGCTGACGCACTCCACAATAAACCTGCATACTGAGAGCTGCTCCTCCAACTTCACAGAAGCCTGTTCAAAGTTACTGATCATCACGTGGGACAATAGTGGTTTAAAATTTCATAAGTGACATTGCAAAGAATTACATAGGATATACAGTACAGAAACAGGCCATTTGGCCCAACCAGCCCATGCTGGTGCTAATGTTCCACTTGAGCCTCCTCTCATTTTTCCTCATCTAAATATATCATCACAACTCTATCGTTTTTCCCTCATATGCTTGTCTGGTTTCCCCTTAAATGCATCAATATAATTCGCTTCAATCACTCTCTGTGGTACAAAGTTCCACATTCTCACCACTCTTTGGGTGAATAAGTTTATTCTGAATTTATATTGGATTTCTTGGTGACCATCTTATATGGATGGCCTTTAGTAATACTCTTTTTCTCAAAAGGAAACATTCTCTCCATAATCACTCCATAATCAAAACCTTTCATCATTTTAGAGATCTCTATTTGGTCATCCTTCAACATTCTTTTTCAAGAGAGAAGTGACCCCAGCCTGTCAATCCTTCCCTGATATCTATACCCATAAATTTTTGATATCATCTTTGTAAGCATCCCTCTACCCTCTCTAGAGCCTTTATTTCCATTTTATAAAATGGTGGCCAGAACCACACATAGTACTCTAAATGTGGTCTATTCAAGGTTCGATACAGGTTTAACAAACTTCCCCTACTTTTCAATTCAATCCCTCTAGACATAAAACCTAATGCTTGGTTTGTTTTCTTTTAATGGTCTGTGATGCATCTTCTAAAGATCCATTATTTGCAATTTAAAAATATACAAACTATCTTTAAAATATACAGCACTAAGGACAAGGAATGCCACCCTTAAGGCCCAAGAACTTCACCTGGAAATTTAACCAGCAGTGTATATACAGTGTAAAAATGTCACTATGTTTACATTGCACTGCTCTTTTTTTTAAACCAACACCCCTGGCTACATTATACCCATTTTCACACTGTGCAGTCTCACTCACCCTAGTCACAGCATACCTTGAAGCAGCTCTATTTCACTCATCCCATCACAGTCCAAAGCCCCAAAATACTCCTAGGTGAAACAACAACTTACCTGTACTTTTAATTTAGTGTACTGCATTTGCTGCTCAGGGTGGTCTCCCCTCAGGGAGGCAAAATGCAGCTTGGGTGACCATTTTAAAGAACACCTCCATTCAGTTTGCAAATGTGACCCCAAGCCTCCGATCGTCTGTCATTTTAATTCTCTGCTCCATTCCCAATCTGACCTCAGCCTCTTACACTGTTTTCGTGAAGCTCAATGTTAGCTCAAAAAACAGCACCTCATCTTTCAGCATTTTACTGCCTTCTAGACTCAACATTGAATTCAATAGCTTTGAATCATATCTTCTGCTCCCATTTTTGTTTTTGAATGGCAGCGGTTGGTAATGATTCTACGTTTTCTCATTAATACCTCACCTAGACACAATTTTTTTCTTTTGCTTTGCACCATTTGTTTATTATGTCATTAATTTGCTCCCGTCTTCCACCCTATCACCAACATTCCCTTTTGTTTCTTTCCTTCCTCCCCACTTTCATTGCCTCTATGCTTGCTTAAAATCTATTACATTTCTAACTTTCACAGTTCTGATGAAAGGTCATAGACCTGAAACGTTAACTCTGTTTCTCTCTCCACAGCTGCTGCCTGACCTGCTGAGTATTCCCAGCATTTCCATTTTTTATTTCAGACTTCCATCATTTAGAGTACTTAGACTTTCTACAGTGCAATGTTGCAGAGCTTGTGTTTTATACAACCTGCAATTTTTGTGACCATTCACAGAATAATGCACAATCACATGCAGTTTTTAAAAAAATGTTCTCAGGCTAGGCCGTTATTGCCCATCCCTTGTTGCTCTCAAGAAAGTGGTGGTTGACCTTACTCTTGAAACCCTGCAGTCCGTGTGTTGTAGGCACACCCACAGTGCCTTTAGGTGGGAATTCCAGGATTTTGACCCAGCGACCGTGAAGGAATGGTGATATACGTCCAATTCAGAACAGCCTGTGACTTGGAAGAGAACACGAAGGTGGTGGTGTTCCAAAGTGCCTTCAGCCCTTTTCTTCTAGGTGACAGAGGACACAGGTTTGGGAGCTGCTGTTATAGAAAACCTTGGTAAGTTGATACATGTGCATCCTGTAGAAAGCACACATGGTGCACCAGTCATGGAGGGACTGGATTTTTAAGATCATGGATGGGAGGTTGATAAAGCGGATTGCTTTGGCCTGGATGGTGCCTAGCTTCTTGAGTTCATCCTGCCTACTGTTAGTTTGAGATTAAAAATTGAACAGCTAGTTTGGACAAATGACCTTTCTTGATTCCTAAATGTTTTAGGATGCAGTTTCACTTCTTGACTCTTGATATCTGGTGCCAGGGGGCTGGAACACTACAGCAACATTTCAGGTTACTTCATAGGTTGTCAAGTTACGTGCCACATTTGTATTCCTCCAGTTACACAATCCATGTGTTTGTTCAATCAGTAAAGATGTGTAGTGCTTGGAGTAAAATTGGACCTCTACAAAGTTAGCTATCACTGATATGGGAGAGGGGAGGGGTGGAGTACAATTGATGCTTGACCTTTGCTGTGCGGAGGAGGGGAAATAAAACTCAACGTTCCCACTTCTGATTATTATCCAGCAATTCGCTGGAATGTGTTGGAGCCTGATTACTGGGCTAGGAAAGAATCAGCTGGACAAGGCCCTCATGGTGGAAGAGCATGCCGGACCCATGAAAACAGTCACCTAGCAAGGTGCTGGGGTCATGTCAGTGCCCATGGGACCATACAGCAGAACTTCTAGGAGGAAAAGGGAGAAAAAAATAATGAAGGGCACATGTACAGTGCTTTACATCCACAATGCCTGTATACTACCACAAATCTTCCACTCAAATCCAGATCAACTATTATTTCCTTATACCTAAACCACCCTTCCAAAGGCCCTAAATCACATTATCAACAAGGTTCTTCACCTCTGAACCACCATCCTCACCTTGAGTTGCACTGTATTTCTCCCCTACCAGTTCTTCAACGAAAAACTAATCTACCAACGCATAACTTCTTATCACATTTACACTAGGTTGATTTCAATAATGATTTAAACTGGTAGTTGAAATGGCAATCTTACCAATTTCTCCAATTTGAATACAACTGAAAAGAATAAAATAAATAAGATGGCAGTTGATTTTGTCATTGTGTACCTAAAATGAAGAAAGAGCAGCAATTAGAACCAATACAATGAATAAACATACATAATCTCAGTTATGAGCAGTTAGAAGCCTGTCAAACATGTGTTCAGCTGAGAAATTTGTCACTAAACCATGTGGAAAACACCATGATGGTCTGGTAGATACTGGGACTACACAGATCAGGACGGTGCCAGATTCAATCCTTGGTTTCTGCTGCTTAATCCCTGAACTACATGAACAAGCAGGGAAAGTTAAGTGTCCTTTTGGAGGAAGACCCAGTCAGACACAGATAAGATATTCCAAGGTGCTTCATAACAAGTCAAAGGAGACATGAAAGTGACTAAAGGTTTGATCAAAGAGGCAGGTTTTAAGAAGCATCTTAAAGGAGGAGAGAGAAGAGAGGGAGACAGAGAGGTTTAGGTAGGGAATTCCAGAGTTTAGGCATAGACAGCTGAAGGCGCAGTTAGAGATCGGCATCAGTAGTGCACAGATCTTAAAAGGTGTAAAAAGGTACCAACAATCCAATTATTAAAAGCCTAGCTACATTCCTCCTTCAATATAGAGAAATAACTCAATACTAAACAACACTGACTGGAGCATCCAAAACAAAAACAGAATTACCTGGAAAAACTCAGCAGGTCTGGCAGCATCGGTGGAGAAGAAATCAGTTAACGCTTCGGGTCTTCATGACCCTTCGGCAGAACTGAATATAGTTAGGAGAGGTCTCTCCTAACTATACTCAGTTCTGCCGAAGGGTCATGAAGACCCGAAACGTTAACTGATTTCTTCTCCACCGATGCTGCCAGACCTGCTGAGTTTTTCCAGATAATTCTGTTTTTGTTTTGGATTTCTAGCATCCGCAGTAGCTTTTAGCTTTTTGTTTTTATTACTGACTGGAGCATGTTGGTTATTAGTGAGGGCTATCAGAGTCCCATAAGTCAGGGATTAGTTGAAAAGCACATTACAAAAAGTTTATAAAATTCCATGAATAAAAGCAGTTGATTAAGAATATAGTTATTCAAACTATGTCAAATTATGTTGACAGTTAAATAGAATATCTATGTCATGACCAATCGCATTAGCAAAGATGGGTGACTTACAGTGAGATTGTGATGAACAGGAAGCTCCAGTTCGACAGTCCAATGTCTAAGGCAGTTGCAAAGGCTGTAATAGCAGGGTTTAAAAAAAATTCAGTAGAAAAAAAGTCAACACAATGAAGATGATCATTAGTTGATTGCTTATGACATTGTTTTCATCCATTAGCATTGTATAGTACGATTACAGCTTCTCCATTCTAATCCTTTTTGTGCGCCTTGTTGCTTTTCTTTTCATCTGCCAAAATTTGTCTGTTTGCTTTGTTCACATTTTTTAATCTGACACTTTCTAGCATTCTTTCAACAAGATTCTCTGTCCCTCTCATCCAATTTCTCAATGTTACTATAAAGTTCTCAATGTTCACTTACCAATATTCAATTTTATTGTTTTTTCATATTTGATCAGTTATCTACTAAAACTAGCGTTCACAACCACAACTCCTTCTTTATGAACTGGTCCTGATTTCCACCATTCATGTTTCTGATCTACCTATGATTTTGGATGTCTCAAAGATATTAAGTGTTCTTCAAAACTACTGCTTTCACTGCTTCCCAGGGTCAACACTCAACACTGTGCACCACCAAGTGCAGGCTCTTAACCCTTCTTTTTAACAGTATCAACTTGCTCTCTTTCAGAGTTGGCCTGGTCCACAGTTCCATGATCATGCTTCCCCTTATCTGATACTTTAACAATATATGTTTTTTTCTTCCTCTCGGGCGTCAAGGATCACAAGCTTCGTCAATGCTTAGATACCAACTTCCCTCTGGATCCTTCTTTCCCCTCACTTTCCACTGGTCCATCCCTTTTTCCAATCACACCCCTACCCTGTTTTCATTATTCCCTCTGACCTTCCCTTCCAGCCCAAAATGATCCGACCTTACGTATGCCCCTACCTCATGAATTTTGAGCTCGGAATGATGCTGACCTCTTCTTCCATTGCCTTCATCCCTGTGTCCACTTCTTCAACCAGGAGTCTCCCCCTGCACAGCAGACCTCTTCTTGCATTTTCAGAATTCTCGTTCCAATGGACCCTTCCTTCTGGCCTCTTCCCCTTTCCAGAGCTTTTCGTTGGGAACTGCTTGCATGACATCGGCCAGCTCAATTTCTCTGTTCCCCTCACTCACTCTAACCTACCTCCCCCTGAACTTGCCGCAGTTACTTCACTCAGGTTCAACCCTGACACTGTCACTGAATCTGCTGACAAAGGTGATGCTGCTGCTGTTTGGAGAACCATCCTCTTTCTTGCAGATGCTGAAGGCCAACGCACTGACACCTCTTCCTACCTTTCTCTGGACTATGACCCCAGTTTTGAACATCAGGCAATAAGCTATTGTTTCCTGGACCATTACTAGCCTCATTTCCTCTGGAGATCTTCCCTTCATGGTCACCAACCTCACAGTTCCCCAACCCCTCACAACTGCCTCTATCTCCTTCCCAAACTTCCTGTCTAAACTTTATCGTTTGTCCCCCTTGTCCAGTCCCTAATGGCCAACAGCTGTGCCTTTTCTGGCACCCTCAGCTACTTTAACAGTTTTCGGTTTCATAGCCCTAAACTCTTCCTTTTCACCACAAATGTCCAGTCCCCCACGACCTCCACTCCCAACCTGATGGCATGCTGACCCTCCGCTTCTTCCTTTAACAGAACTACCACCTTCCTCCACCTGGCTGAATGTTCTCAAAATGGACAGCTTTCTCCTTCGACTCTACTTATTTCCTTCAAATAAAAGATGTTCTTATGGGAATATTTATGGGTCCTAGCTATGTGTGGGGAGGTTTTGTGACGCAGTGGGTAGCGTCCCTACCTCTGAGTCAGAAGCTCCGGGTTAGAGTCCCACATCAGGC
The DNA here is from genome assembly GCF_964194155.1 of Cetorhinus maximus. Lineage (NCBI taxonomy): Eukaryota > Metazoa > Chordata > Chondrichthyes > Lamniformes > Cetorhinidae > Cetorhinus > Cetorhinus maximus. The sequence goes on along the minus strand of NC_135891.1, from coordinate 63,204,826 downwards.
CTTGATGGGCACAGAAGGTGCAGTCATCATAATGCAGCCAACAGGTTGATTATCAACCCTGCAAATCCTCCCAATACGCCCAACGCCAGCGGTAAGAACAGGAGAATCTCCAGGTTGGTATCAGGACAGAAGCAATGAGGATAGGCAATTAAATTTTATTTTGTGTAAATTTCA
>NC_135891.1:62319884-62486704 GCF_964194155.1 Cetorhinus maximus | reverse complement strand
CGGCCCCCTCCCCTCCCCCCCACCCCCCCGCCCACCGCCCCTCCCCCGCCCCCTCCCACCCCTCCCCCCTCCCCTCCCCCACCCCCCCCTCCCCCTCCCCCTCCCCCCCTCCCTCCCCTCCCTCCCTCCCCCCCCTCCCTCCCCCTCCCCTTCTCCCCCCCCCCCCCCCCCCCCTCCCCTCCCCCTCCCCTCCCCCCCCCCCTCCCCTCCTCCCCCCCTCCCTCCCTCACCTCCTCCCTCTCCCTCCCTCCCCCCCTCCCTCCCTCCCCCCTCCCCCTCTCCCCCCCTCCCCCTCTCCCTCCCTCCCCCTCTCCCTCCACCTCTCCCCCTCCCCTCCCTCCACCTCTCCCCCTCCTCCCTCTCTCCCTCCCTCCCCTCCCTCCACCTCTCCCCCTCCTCCCTCTCTCCCTCCCTCCCCTCCCTCTCCACCTCTCCCCCTCCTCCCTCTCTCCTTCCCTCCCCCCTCCCTCCACCCCTCCTCCCCCTCCTCCCCCCCTCCTCCCCCCCACCCTGCCCCTCTCTCCCTCCCCCCCACCCTGCCCCTCTCTCCCTCCCCCTCTCTCCCCCACCCCTCCCCCTCCCCCCTCTCTCCCCCACCCCTCCCCCCTCTCTCCCCCACCCCTCCCCCTCTCTCCCTCCCCTCCTCCCCCCCACCCTGCCCTCCTCCCCCCCACCCTGCCCCTCTCTCCCTCCCCCTCTCTCCCCCACCCCTCCCCTCCCCCCTCTCTCCCCCACCCCTCCCCCCTCTCTCCCCCACCCCTCCCCCCTCTCTCCCCCCCCTCTCTCCCCCACCCCTCCCCCCTCTCTCCCCCACCCCTCCCCCCTCTCTCCCCCCCCCTCTCTCCCCCACCCCTCCCCTCCCCCACCCCCCTCTCTCCCCCCCCTCTCTCCCCCACCCCTCCCCTCCCCCACCCCCCTCTCTCCCCCCCCTCTCTCCCCCACCCCTCCCCTCCCCCCTCCCCCACCCCTCCCCTCCCCTCCCCCACCCCTCCCCTCCCCCACCCCTCCCCTCCCCCACCCCTCCCCTCCCCCACCCCTCCCCCACCCCTCCCCTCTCTCCCCCCCACCCCTCCCCTCTCTCCCCCCCACCCCTCCCCTCCCCCTCTCTCCCCCCCACCCCTCCCCTCCCCCTCTCTCCCCCCCACCCCTCCCCTCCCCCTCTCTCCCCCCCACCCCTCCCCTCCCCCTCTCTCCCCCACCCGACCCCTCCCCCTCTCCCCCCCACCCGACCCCTCCCCCTCTCTCCCCCCCACCCGACCCCTCCCCCTCTCTCCCCCGACCCCTCCCCTCCCCCTCTCTCCCCCGACCCCTCCCCTCCCCCTCTCTCCCCCGACCCCTCCCCTCCCCCTCTCTCCCCCGACCCCTCCCCTCCCCCTCTCTCCCCCGCAGCTGAGCGCCGTCGGTGCACCTGTCACTGAGGAGAATGGGGACGGTGGGGTGACAGCTCCTCCTCACTCCAAACCCTTGGTACACAATCATGAAATACCCTTTTGGAGTGTACTTCAGCCCCTACCGCGCTTGGGCCACATCCTAAAGGATTACAAGATGATCGACCACCGCTTGGGGCTGCTGTCAGCACCCCCGATACTCACCATAACCCAAAGCGCAAACCGACAACAATCTCCCTACTATCCCCTCTAGCCGAAAGATGGCGGCCGTTTCAAGTTAGAGATGGCCAACGCGCATGTGCTGCCGCCCGCCGCGCATTCTGGGAGCTGTAGTTCCCTGTCGCTCCGCTGAAGGGCGCTCGGTTTGGCTTTGGACTACAACTCCCGGCTGCTTTCACAGCCAGGCGCTTTCCTGCGGACGGAGCGCTGTGTACTGTGGGAGTTGTAGTTGCACGCTCGAGTCCCGGCCGCAGCCGGAGTCACTGCTCAATTGCAGGAATGTAGGGATTTTTCCAGCCACCAATTCCTGAAGTAAAAAATCCCCCTGGAATTTACGCTCATTATATGCATCCAGTAAATTGCAGCAGATAAAGGAAGAAATGGGATTTTTCAGACCCTGAAAGGAAATATTTCCCCACAAAACTGTGAGTAGAACTGGATTGTGATAACTTGCGGTCTGTAAATCCGATTTGATTTCCAAGATTCAAAAATGCCACGCCTGACTTGTAAATCGCACAATATCACAGTTTTCTCCTAATTATATCCGAGTAAACAGTTTTTTTACTGCATTGAACTCTGATAAAAGGTTACAACCTGAAATGTTAACTCCGTTTATCCCTCTCCACAGATGCTGCCTGACCTGCTGAGTATTTGCAGCATTTTCTGTTTTTACTTCAGTTTTTTTACTGCAACTTTTTTAATGCCCGAAGTTTTGATATATATCTTTACTGAAATCAGACCTTAAACTGGTACTTTAGCCCCTTCATAAACCTTTCTATCTATTTATATCTTTCTCTCTGTCAAACTGTATTCTACTTCCACTGGCTGTTCAGGTGATGATAATTAGCCACAAATAACTGAATAGAAAATGTTAGTATAGTAATTTACAACAAGAAGTGGGAGCAGGAGTAGGCCATACTACCCCTCAAGTAAGCCTGGCAAATGTTAACACAAAAGTGTGATCAAAAATCATGATAAGATGAAGTAAAGGTTTGTGGACAAAAGGGTGTGTCCCATATGTGAGATTTTGTTCATATGTATATTCATGTTACGGAATGTTATGCCACTTTAAAATAGATTGGTGTACAATACTGCTGGATGTTCTGTAGCTCCATTAAACAGGACATGTCATTTGTATACCTGACACCAGGCTCCCAAAGTAACTGCTTTACTCAGGACTTGGTCATGGCAGGAGACTCCCAGGAGGACTGTGGAAACGCTTTAGGGATGTCCTCAAAGCATCCCTGAAGAGGTCAAACATACTCATCGATTCATGAGAAACCCTGGCTTATGATCGACCAAAATGGAGAAGGCTTATCCAGGAAGGCACCTGAACTTCAGAAACGTGAAGAGGCGAAGTTGAGGCATTGGAAGGAGCGCACAAACTTCCAAACGACCCAACTACCCAACACTTCAAGCACCAGCTGCCCCACAAGTGGCAGAGTCTGCAGATCACACATTGGACTTACCAGAACCCATTGAACTGGAATGGAAGAAAGTCATCCACGATTCTGAAGAACTGCTTAAGAAGATGTTCTGTAACATTACTCATGGTGAGTCAGAGGATATGATGTTTTAAAGAGAATGAGAACAACACTATGCAGAATGTATTAGTATATCCTGGTGATAAAAAATTGGGAGGTGAAATTATAGAAACAAATGCTGATTTGCAACCAGCAGTGAGATGGAGCAGAGATCAGTTCAAGTTAACAAGAATGTATAAACTGCAATTTTACATTGATTTGTAGCTAAACATAGGTGCCAAGATTTTCTTAATGGAAACCATTTGGCATTGTGGCTGAGTGAAAATCTTGGATCTCTACTGAGCAGCGCTGTGAGAGTGCTTACCCTACATAAACTGCAGCAGCTCAAGAAGAAAGCCCACCTCATGGGCAATTAGGGTGGACAATAAATAGTCATTTCACCAGTGATATCTATATCCTGAGAATGTTAAGAAAAAACAATGTTGCTGTGAAGAAGGGTCATACAGACTTAAAATGTTAACTCTGTTTCTCTCTCCACAGATGCTGTCAGGCCTGCTGAGTTTTTTCACATTTTCTGTTTTTATTTCAGATTTCCAGCATCCGCGGTATTTTGCTTTTATAGCGTATTGTTTCTGGTGTGTTTGGATGCTGGCAGTGTATTAACTAGGAGACGCACAAATGGATCTCTGCAATTTTAATTTTTTACTGGTGCAGGCCTCTGAAGATGATAAGCAAACTGAACATGTGGCAATATTGAAGGGAGAGTCTGTATGCAGGGCTGAGAGCTTGATTAGGCATTGTCTTAGTATTTGTGGAAGGGAGGGTGAATATTACTACAGGTGAAATTAAAGACGTGTTTTTTCTATGAAGTATTAGAATTTATGAACATACGAATTAGGAGCATGAGTAGGCCATTCGGCCCCTTGAGCCTACTCCACATTTCAGTAAGATCACTGCTGATCTGAATATAACCTCAACTCTACATTCCTGCCTCGATAACCTTTCACCCCCTTGTTAACCAAGAATATATCTAGCTCTGCCTTAAAAATATTCAAAGACTCTGCTTCTACTGTCTTTTGAAGAAGGGAATTCCAAAGACTCATGACCCTCTGAGAGAAAAAATTTGTCCTCATCTCTGTCTTAAATGAGTGACTCTTTATTTTTAAACTGTGTCCCCTAGTTCTAATCTCTCCCACAAGGGGAAACATCCTTTCAGCATCCACCCTGCCAACTGTCCTCAGGATCTTATATTTTTATGGTATAAAGTTGCTTATGTGGGTGGGTTAGACAGCACTGTGGCTGGTAACAGCATTTTCTTTATTGCTCTGCAGGATATTTACCCACACCTAATGGACAGCTTTGCACCTGATATATAACTTTAATACTGAGATATGCTGCAGTATTAAACCTCTATAAAACAGAATACTATTACATCTTATATGGAGGACTGTTAACCCACTGGAAATCCAAGTGCTATCCAAAAAGAGCAAAAGTGATATATCACATTTTGCTGCTCTGAGATGTGGCAGCAGGTGCACCTGAGATCCCTAGGGGGATTGTGAGGTTGGGGAGCTCTTGGGCTGAGTGAAATGGAGTAACACTGTGGCATCCAGCACAAAGAATTTCCTCACCTTGTACCACCAAACCTGGGAGCCTCCAGTCTCGCCAAAACCTCAGTCTGAGATCATGGGGATTTCTTCCGTGGTGATGCAGTGAGGTCACGGTATGCCCACTAAGTTGCTACATTTGTGGGGTTTAATATTTTTAACTCTGTCCCGGGCTGGGGGTGGGGGGGGAGACACAACCACCCAATACAGCAACGTTTTCAAGGACCCGCAAAGGTTGTCTTTGGTCGCACCCCTACTCACTCCAAAATGGGGAGCTCTCTCTTTACACTGGGCAGTTCAGCTCACCCACTCCTAATACTCCAGGACTGCAGAGGCGATAGATCTAACAAACACAATAGTAAATGTTAAACTGGTCATTTGTCCAGGCAACTCACCCTTGCGCCATTCTGCGAAAGAGGAAATAAACTGTTCGAAAAAAACCCAAAAAAAGAAAATGGTTGTGTGAAATTAGAAAGAAAGATTCTTGCGCCCGAAATCGGACACTGTCAGTTTCAAGTGTAAATACATGAATGATTTTATATCACCTGAACTTATCTCCAGGCTTTTAAAAATGGGTGATGTCACTTGATGGGAATATCGGTGCTGACACGGGCGACACAGAAACACACAAAAGCAAAACAGTAATGTTGTGATGAGATGGGACCGCAACTGGAAAGCCCCTCGGAAAATACCGCGAAAGGGGAGGAGAGAAAGGAACTGGCCTCAATATAAGTTCTCCTCGGGTTGATCTCACAGCATTTGCAACAAAAGAGCCATCGCTTTGGACAAAGAATTCCTTGTTAAGCTAGACAAATATTTATCAAGCATCCACCCGGGATCGTCAAAATCATTGGCAACAAAAAAAAAGAGGGAAAATCTGGTGTAAGTTCTGGACAAAATGCTGAGCCCAAATTTCCTGGTTTGCTGTATTTTATGTTTGTCACAGGTAAGTTTCAGTGAGGCGAAATTTTGTTTAAATACTGAGATCTTTTAAAATGGAATTACATTGTTGCCTTTTAAAAACGTATTTTTAAGAAAAAATATTATTTCTACGTATAGTAAGCGAGTACACGCATGGAAGGCAGAAAGCAAGAAGTGATTGGGTGGGAGACCAGGTGAAATAGCATTTTCTCTGTGTTTGGCCCCTGTTTAATTGTGGGGTTTCACCTGTACTTTTGGACCTTAAGGGAGGGGGAAACATCTTGCGAGCACCACGCGCTGACGACTATTAGTTACTGCTTTCAATTGTCAGTTAGTATTGAAGCTATAGTGAAAGTCTCAACCAACATGGTTTAATGTGGTGAGAATGTAGAACTCACTATCACATGGACTGGTTGAGGTGGGGGGAGAAAGAAGATAAAGTGCAGAAAGTGGAAAATAATAGAAGCTATATGGTGATAAGATGAGGTGAAGTAAATAAAGAGTGTGAGGAGGCTGATGCATAACATAATCACTGGTTGCGCTGAGTGGCCCTGCTCCTGTACTGTAAACCCGATGTAATTCAATGCTTATGTCCCAAGGTAGGAAAGATAATGTACACATTGTGCTGTGCTTGTGTTCTAGCAGTGAGGATATAACCCTGAGGGCTGCAGAAGTCTCAGGCTCAATTATTCACTCCAAGTAGTCTCTTTGATCGAAGCTGTGTTAAGACTGAAGTCACTGTTTATTGCATTATAGCCAGAAGCTGAACTTAGTTGTAATAACGAATTAGGTTCCATCTTCTCGGTGAGTACAACCAGTGCCTCTGCGCTAATGGTGCAGTAGTGTACAGTTTGCAGCATCATAGAATTGCATTTCAAAGCAGAAGACCACCATTTGGCCCATTGGTCTTGTGCTGACTCTTTGATAGAGCTATGCAAATTTCCCCCATCTTTCCTCTTGGCACTCCACATCTTTTCTTCCCAAGCATATTCAAATTCCTTCCTGGATATTAAGGGGAAGGTGTTCACACGATGTTGCCCCCTCCCTTGAGACCCAAGAATACAGGTGAAAATTGACCAAACACAGAGAAAATGCCATTTCACCTGGTTTAGGACTAAGCAATGTAGTTTAAAGATTAGAACCAAACCTTTTAGGAGTGAAATTAGGGAACACCTTTACATACAAATGGTGGTAGAAGCGTGGAATTCTCTTTGCAAATAGCAATTGATGATAAATCAATTGATGATGTTAAATCTGAGATTGATAGATTTTTGTTAACCAATGATATTAAAAGATTTGGGGTGAAGGTGGGTGTATGAAGTGAGGTTGCAGATCAGCTATGATTTCACTGAATGGTGGCATTACAGACTTGAGGGGTTAAGTGGCCCTATTTCTGCTCCTATGCTCCAGTGAAAGTTACTACTTGGATTAAACTAACGCAATATTGAAATAATACTTTCTATCTTCTTTTCAACCTATTGAGGATTGTCATCCAAAGATGTGATGATTGTTCAGTTTTGTTGAGGAGGGGTGTATGACATGGTTGTTGTGCAGTTGGGAGGAAGGGAATTACAGATAACATTTACTCACCAAAGCAATGTTTATAATAAGCCTCTGAATTGCCAAACTTTCTGTTGAGCACAGAGATACCTAGATCTTTAGTATCTGGTGTTAGTCAGAGCAAGCTACAAGAAAATGCAAATACTAATGTAAAGCAAATTCAAAATGTATATCATATGACTGCAAGCAAGGGAGTGTAGGGTTATTCTTCACAGAGGTGCCAAGATTTGTGGCTATTAATAAGCATCAGTGATGGTTCAGTTGGTAGCACTCTCACCTCTGAGCCATAAGGTTGTGGATTTAAGTCCCACTGCATGTTTGGCTCACTCTAGCACAGTATTGAGAGAATGCTGCATTGTTGGAGGTGCTATCTTTTGGATACACATTAAACTGGGGCCCTGTCTGTCCTCTCAGGTAAACATAAATGATCTTATGGTATTATTTCAAAGAAAGGCAGGGAGTTATCCACTGGTGTCCTGGCCAATATTTCTCCCTCAATCAACATCACAAAAACAGATTATCTGGTCATTGTTACATCATTGTTTTGTGGGAGTTTGCTGTGTGCAAACTGACTGCCCAATTTCCTATAGAGACTACACTTCAAAAGTGCTTCATTGCCTGTAAAGTGCTTTGGGATGTCCGTGGTTATGAAAGGCAACATGTAGAAGACTTGCTCTTCTTGATATATATTAATGACCTTTATGGTGTTAAGGGACTGATTTCAAAATTTGCAGATGATATGAAGATTGGAAATGTTGTCAACTGTGATGAGGATAGTCTTGAACTTCAAAAGGACATAGACATGTTGGCGGATTGGGCAGACATGTGGCAGATGAAGTTCAATGCAGGGAAGCGTTTGGTGATTCATTTTGGCAGGAAGAATATGGTGAGACAGTATAAAATAAAGGGAGAGCCTCTAAAGGAAGTGCAGGAACAGAGGGTATATGTACATAGGTCATTGGAGATGGCAGGGTATGTGGAGAGAGCAGTTAATAAAGCATATGGTATCCAAGGTTTTATTAATAGGAGCATTGAGTACAAGAGTAAGGAGGTCATGTTGAACTTATATAAGAAACTAATTAGGCCTTATCTGGATTACTGAGTCCAATTCTGAGCACCATACTTGAGGAAGAATGTGAAGGCAGAGTAGGAGGAGATTCACAAAAATGATTCCAGGGATAAAGAACTGTGCTGTGAAGATAGATTGGAGAGTTTGGGTCTGTTTTCTTTGGAGAAAAGAAGGTTGAGAGGAGACTTGATAGAGTATTCAAGATCCTGAGGGGTATGGACAGGGTACATAGTGAGAAACTGTTCCCACTCAAGAGAACATCAAGAACTAGAGGGCACAGATTCAAAATAATGGGCAAAAGGAGTAGACGTGATGTGAGGCAATTTCTTTTCACCCAGAGGGTGGTTGGAGTCAGGAACAATCTTCCTGAAAGGGTGGTGGAGGCAGGTTTAATCGTGAAAAGAAAGAGTGTGCAAGGTTACGGGGATAAGGCAGGGGAGTGGGAGTAGGTATAATGCTCTTTCAGTGCAGACTCAATGGACTGAATGACCACCTTCTGCATTGTAAAGATTCTGTGATTCTGTGAAATCTTTTCATCAGTGTATATGTATCAATGGAAAACTAACAAGGTGTTCAAAATCATGAGGCCTATACGGAGTAGATTGGGTGAAACTGTTCCCATTGGTGGAAGAGTGAAGAATCAGAGGACACACATTTAAGGTGGCTGGTAAAAGAATCAGGGGCAATATGAGGAAAAACCTTTTTATGCAATGAGAGGTTAGCACCTGGAATGAATTGCCTGAGAATGTGCTGTAGGTAGATTCAATGGTGGCTTTCAAAAGAAAATTGGATATGTGCTGTAATCATTCTATGATAGATTATATGAAAATACAATGGACTTGCAATTACACTGTGGAATACCAGCAGATGATTTCCAGTTACGAAGTTAAGTTGCTCGTTTGTTATATTTTGATCTTCATGCCTATCATGATCACTTGAGACTTGGCTTGTGTTGGAGAGGGATTTGACAAGATCGCAATAGGAAAGCCAATTGGTCCATTTTCATTCATCCATCCAGAGCGATTCTAATTGTAGCATCAATTGTTTCTCACATGATTCTAGAGTATTGCCTTTCTGTGGGAGTTCCATCTTAGTTTGAACCTGTGTCCCTTAGTCCTACTCCTATTTAATTTAATATAATGTACTGGGTTACTTTTTCTATACCCTTAGTAATCTTCTCCACCTCTATAACATGATCTCTCAAACTGTAAAGGCTGAACAGTCCAAGTTTCTCATGATTTAACTCCTGGTATTAGAAATCAGACTCGTGGCTTTTCCTGCAACATGAGCTTCAATATCTCCCTTGTATTTTTGATAATCAGGGATGAATGTAGTGTTCAAGGAGCAGTCTGACCCAAGCATTATAAGGTTTGATGATTACATCCTGATTTATATTTTGACATCTTGGCTTTGTAATTTAACAATCTGATTTAGTATCAAATCTAAGAATCCCAGGTCTTACAATGGTAACAGTGCCTTGGCAAGATCCTCTAAATCCAGTGGCATAAAGGTGGTCCAACAGCACTGTCCTCTCCCGAGCCAACTTGCCCAGCATTAAGATGTTAATCACTCAAAACCTACTCCGCTGGGCGGGACATGTTGTGTGTATGCCTGACACCAGACTCGCGAAGCAACTGCTCTACTTGGAACTCGGTTAAGGCAGGAGACATTCAGGAGGACAGCGGAAATGCTTTAGGGATGTCCTCAAAGCATTCCTGAAGAGGTCAAACATCCTTGCCGATTTATCAGAGTCCATGGCTTGTGACCCATAAAAATGGAGAAGGCTTATTTGGGACGGCATCAAACACATTGAGAGACTTTGACGGGAACATGCAGAGGTGAAGTCGAGGTGTCAGGCGGAGTGCACAAACCTCCAAACGCCTCAGCTACCTGACCCTTTAAGCACCACCTGCCCTGCATGTGGCATTCGCAGTGGGCTTATCAGCCATCTCAGAACCCATCGAACTGGAGTGGAAGCAAGTCATCCTCGATCCCGAGGGACTGCTTAAGAAGGAGAACTGTGGTAACACTTTAGCATTTTAGTTTTGCATATCCCATTTCACAGCCTGTACTGAAGAGAAAACCCTATCCTCCAACCAACACTATCTCTCCACATCCTGAGTTTCTGTAAGTTATCATATTGATGTGTAATATATAAAATAAAATAATGAAAATTTGTACAAAATTATATTAAAATTGGGGCTGAGTATTTTATAATATGCATCTATATATCTTACTAAATACTTTGCACCAGCTCTAATTATCCCATGTCATCTAAAGATTCATTGAGTCATTATGGCACAGAAGGTGGCCACTAGGGAGATGATGATGCCACTGGACCGGTAATCTAGCAGCCCAGACTAATACTCTGGAGATATGGGTTCAAATCCCACTCATGGCAGCTGGTGGAATTTAAATTTAGATTCAATTAGTAAAATCTGGAATTGAAAGCTAGTCTCAGAAATGGTGTAATTAAACTATCAGTAATTATTGTTAAAAACCCATTTGGTTCACCATAAGGGAATGAAATCTGCTATACCTTCCCCAGTCTGACTTACATGTGAATCTAGATCCACAGCAATGTGGTTGACTCTTAACGACCCTCTGAAATGGACTAATAAGCCACTCAGTTCAACGGCAATTCAAGAGATGGACAACAAATGTTGGACTTGCTTGTGACACCCACATTCCATCAAAGAATAAAAATTTGGCCCATCAAGTTTCTATAGAGCAACTCACCTATGTGCATGTCACAGGAGACAGATGAGTTAAATGCTAAAACCTTTGTGCCTGTAATGTTTAAATGATGACTTTTTTTGGCATTACAATACAATGAGCATTTCAGCTGTGAGAAGCAAGAACGTTCTAGGAATGCAAGTGACAGTTCTGTGGGTGTGGATTACACCCTTTATGGTGTCTTTGACAGCATTTTACATAACAGGTATCTGCAGAGTGGTACTTGCTAGAGAGAAAGCAGGATGTGTGATAAGTACAAAGCCGGTTCCAAAAGGCATATATTCAAAACAAAGATAAAACAAAACATTTCCTTTTCTTTTTACTGATATAGGTCAGGAAAGGTAGATATACTGCTGGCTCCACAAGTGGAACTTTCATTTGTGCACAAACAGACTGAGGGATAAAAGTTGTTCCCTTTGAATAGCACCATGGTATCCTTTATGTCACCTGAGAGAGCAGACAAGGCCTCAGTTTAATGTGTCACCTCAAAGAGGGCACCTCTGACAGTGCAGCATTCCCTCAGTACTGTTCTGTCAGCCTAGATCATGTCAAGGTTGAGCCCATGTTATTTTCACCCAGAGGTGAGAGTATTACCACTGAGCCAAGGCTGATGCACAAATGGGTAATGTTCATGAATCAATAATCTAACGAAAGCTGTACTTTAATGTTTGTGCAGAGGTGGTAGGAAATCAATGTTCTGCTACGATTGGAGGAAGTCTGCCTCCCTTTTGTGGTATTATGCTGCACACCAAAATGTGAACAACCTTCGGTTTAGTGAAACTGTTGTGAAATAAGCAATGTAATGGGATTTCTAGGTAATTCCCTTTGGTACTGCAGCCAATCAGTATTTTCTGCAGCCCTGTTATTCTATTGGAAGCATGGTATTTTGATTTGTCTGTAACAAAGGGACTTTTGAAAGTAAACCACCCCTTCACCATTCTCACCCTGCCCCCTGCCTCACCAATAAGCTATGGTTTCATAGACTTCATGGGCTTTAATCTAAAGAGCATGTTTGTTTGTAAAATGCGCTGTTTAAACAGACCTTGTTATCTTCATATTTTTTATTCAATTCACCAAGTATTATAAAATATACGAGAGGTAGAAAGATAAGGAGGTTTCTGGAAGGAATTCCAGAGCCTCAGGCCTAGATGGCTGAAGGCATAGCAATTAAAATTGAGGATGCTCAAAAGGCACAAGTTGAAGGGGCACAGATATCTCATAGAGTTTCAGTGAAAGTGATGTGAGTGTTTGGATGATTTCCACATTATACATATCCAGGAGGTGTGGTCAGCAAGAATGTCTAAAACTAATGTGGGTGAATTGTTCTCATTGCCATGTGCAGTCACATGGTAAACTCTTTTTTGGGGGATAATTCCTGCCAGCCACTTAGGCATCAGTCATGGCTCAGTTAGTAGCCCAAGTGTCAGAAGGTTGTGGGTTCAAGTCCCACTCCAAAGACTTCAGCACAAAAATCAAGACTGAGACTCCACTGTGATGCTGAGGATGTGCTGCACTGTTGACTTGCAATCTTTTGGATGAGGTGTTAAACTCAGGCCCTGTCTGCCCCCTCAGGTAGACGTAAGAGATCCCATGGCACTATCACGAAGAAGATCAATAGAGTTATCCCCATTGTCCTGGCCAATATTTATCCCTCAATAAACATCACAAAAATAGATTAGTTGGTCATTATCATATTGCTGTTTTGGGGAGCTTGATGTGTGCAAATTGACAGCCATGTTTCCTGCATTATAACAGAGACTACACCTCAAGAAAGCATTTAATTGACTGTTCATTGCTTTGAGATGGCCAGTGGTCATGAAAGGCACAGTATAAAGGCAAGACTTTCTTCCTGTAAGACTGCAAAAAAAAAAATCATCTATTTGGAGCAAAGACTGTTTTTATAACAAATGACAGTTTTGAAATCTATGAAGTGGTTCTGCTTAAGCAAAACACCTTTTTAAATAAAATCAATGATTTACAAAGAAGTAGGATTTCACAGCACAGATGAAGTCCATTTTTCCTTTTGCAGTTGTGCCAATGCTAGTTCCTCAACTGACACTATCTATTTTTAATCCCATTTCCCCGCCCATTTCTTATCTAAGTGTTCGTAAAATTCTTGCACAGGCCTTGCACTTCCTGTCCCCAAACTTTACTTGCTGTAGTCCTGATTTTTGGGCACATTTTCATGACATTGTCTACCATTGTAAATTGCATCTGCCAACATTTGCCCTTCAATTTTGCTGTGCAGTCGCAGGCTCTATCACCACACGGAGTTCAGCAGTTCAAGGAGAAAGTCCACCAGCACCTATTCAGAGCAACTAGGGACGGGCAGTAAAAGTGGCCTTGCCAGTATCACCCACATGCTGAGAGCAAAGATTTAAAAAAACTCCATGGCCACCAGGTGGTGATGTGGAGAGACTTTATTTCGTCCCTCTCCCAACTCAGTCACCATCTTGTACATAAAACTTGTATTCGTCAACTAACCAGGGGAAATGCCACAGGCAATTTACTAGTACCCTGTATATTGTGTTTCTCAGAGAGGCATTGGCAAGTTTCTGCAGTGCATCCTGTAGATAAGACACACTCTACAATGATGGAGAGAAAATAGATGTTTAAGGAGGTGGATAGACTGCAGATCATACCCTGTCAAGACTTTTCATAATATTGAAAACTCTTATTATAATAACCTGCTCTCTTGCAATGATAAAGACATCAATCTTTGAGCCTTTCTTCATTACTGTATCCATTCATTCCCAATATCAATCCAATGGATCTTCACTGCACCCTCTTTATGATTCTAATATCCTTCCTATATCAAGGTGCCAAGATCTACCAACATACAGAACCTAGAACTCTCTTTCTGCCACCTTTAAAGATCTTTGTATCCACCCTCTTAGATCTCTGTTTCTGTAAGAATCTTTAGAACGTACATCCTTTCACTGTTCTTTTTCTTCAAGTAGACTACTTCACAGGTCTCTGCAGTGCACTGCCTCTGCCACCTCTCTGCCCTCGCCTCTAAATGGCCTATGACCTCTTGTATCCTCCTGCATTCTTCCTCACTCTTTGCAATGTTTAATTTGGAATGATCAGTGGACTTCCAGATCATACCTCTGTGGCTATGCCTAAATTATTTATTTAAGTGGAAAACTGAAGAGGTCCCAGTATCGATGTCATCATCTACACCCCAGCAATCCAAAAAAATCCTAGGGCAGAATTTTACGGCCCTGTTTCGGCAGGGACGGGGCCGTAAAATGCGGCGAGAGATTCTAAACTTCGTTGGCTTCGGCAGGAATGTAAAATCCTGCTGCCATAAAATTTCGCCCCTAATCTCTACTTCATGTCTCTCTCTCGCTCTCTCTGTCATTTCTCTCTCCAGGCTGCTATGTTAAGTTTGGTTTGTGGTCTGTTAGCTGAAGATAGCTGGTGCACAACAATTGGCCTCAGCACCTTTAGAGTAGGGAGGAGGTAAATCAGGTGGGGTCGATACTCCCGATTGCTATCCTGTGGACCATGTCCCCCCTCCACTTCCTTCACATTGAATACACATGTGCTGAATTTGGGTGAGGTCAGGATTGGGCTGACTTGTGAAAGCTCTGCACAGCTGAAGATGCTGCCACCATTTACTAGCTGGATTCACTGAAGAAAAGTTACTTGAGTGAGGTACTGAAAGCTGATCGGCATCGCCGACACCGTATTACAGGCTGTTCTGTACATCTTCAGAGAGAAGCGAGGATTGAGGAAGGGGAGAAAAGACCAGCACAAGAAGAGTTCAGACAACAATTTCTTCTTTACATGCTGTACACAGACCATTATGACTATATTAAGTATAAATCATAAAAGTAACAGAATAAAATTCGTTGGGTGCAGTCTAGTGGTTTACTCACTGCAGTGGGGTGGGATGGGGGAGAACCAGATGTCAGTTAATGGTAAAACCACAGGAGGCAGGGGAGTTTTCACAGGAAAACCCCACCAGGCCACATACAGTACAAAGCCACATCACTCCTTTCTGTTTCACTGTGGATTTCTTTTCTGCTTTATCTTTTGTGTGAGCCAAAACTCTGTGTTTAAAACATGGATGAAAATAAATGAGGGAAGCAGATGGACAGGGCGTTTCTAAACTGTTGTCAGTCAAAATACAGCTGAGCAAACCCACAAGAAGATTTTGCCAGGTTGATGGTGGCACCAGCATACATCGTGCCACGAAAACCCACTCTTCTGCATTCGAACAGCTTCTCGAGGGCAATATTTTATTTTGAACATTGAATGTTGTGTTTATATCATCAACAGTAGTTTGGAGGGTGCAGGGCACTTTCCGATCTTGGTGGCCAGGTCAGAGGGCAGAGGGCCCAAGTGCGTTCCCACAGATGAGAGAACAGTGGGAGGGAAGTCTTTCAGTACATATGTGCAACCCAGCAGCAGCACTGCAGAAGGCCTCAGAGATCATCCTCTATTTGCCCACCAGATGGGGCAGGGAGAAAAACTGGACTGTCTGAGCTGAACTCTGCCTCACACTGGGATGAAGATCTCCTCGATCAGCTGGCCACAGGGATCTGATGTAAATAGGCTTGGACAGTCTTGATGCAGCTAATATAGCTGGAGCATGGTTCAGCAATCAAATTCAGAGGTCAGAAATGCAAATATTACACTTGGTGCAGGAGGAGACACTGAGGCTGGGACTGAGGAATGTTGTTCAGCAGAATGGAAGGAACTTTACTCTGTACCTGATTTGGGAGTGTTTGATGCTGATGGTAGTGACTGAACTAGTAAGAGTTCCATTCCTCAGTGCTAACATAATGAGCACAAAAGTTAAACAAAAACTGAATTGTACTGTATTCAAATCTTAATGTTAGAGTTATCCTGCTCTCTGTTAGTCTCATTCTAACATACAAATACCCACTAATACATTTAATTTTGCACTGAGTGTATAGGGATAAAAAAAGCTACCAGGAATTCACAAGTGGAATCTGCCTTAAGCATTCCCTCAAAAGTTCACTGCAGACAATTTTTAATTTAATTGTCAGACTGTTTAAATTTGGGCCAGAAGTTTGTGAATTTAAGTCCCATTCATCATGAGTTGGAGTTTATAATTAAAGGTGCCACTGAAGGAATACTGCAGTACTAACTGAGGAGATGTTGAACCAAGGTCCTGATTTAGGTGTATGTTAAAGGTCCCATGGCACCACTGGGGGTAGAGCATTGAGCTCTCCGATTCCTTCCAATATCACCAAAAAACAGCATTCAACTAATCACTTGTTGCAGTGCTGTTTGGTGGACCTTACTGTGTATAAAATCTAAACTCTGTCATCACGCTTTTACCTCTGAGGTAGAATGCCACAGGCTAAAGTTTCAGTCTTGTACTGGAGCTTGTCCCGCTTCAGGACTTGCAGTACTGAGGGAGCGCTTCATTGTGGGCATTGCTGCATTTTGGATGAGATTTTAAACTGATGCCCTGTCTGCCCTCTCAGGCACCACTCAGTGAAGAGCAGGTGAGTTCTCCTGATGTCCTGAACAATAGTGAACCCTCAATCAACACCACTGAAATTAGAATATCTAGATGCTCATTTCATTGTTTCTGGGAACCTGCTGTATGCCGATGGTTTTTGCATTTTCCTACACAGCAACAGTGACTGCACTTCAAAGGTAGTTCAATGGCTGTAAAGTGCTTGTGGATGTCCTTAAGATGTGAAAGGTGCTGTTTAAATGCAAGTTATTTTCTTTATTGTTGATTATGCACGGTTGCGATCTTGGTTTTAATGAACAATGAGTGACCTGAGTTGCTCTTTAAATGCTGATCTCAGTCTTCTGTGAGGCATACGTACCGATACATACTCGGTATGTATCACTGCTGCATACCGAGATTCATAGAATCATATGGTGCAGAAGGAGGTCATTTGGTCCATCATGCCTGCACCTGCTCTTTGAAAGCATTATCCAATTGATTTCACTCACTGCTGGCTCCCTATCGCTCTGCAAATGTTTCCCCTTCAAGTATATATCCAATTCTCTTTTGAAAGTTAGGATTGAATCTGCTTCCACCACCTTTTCAGGCAATGAATCCCTGATTGTCACAACTCACTGCATATACCCTGGTGCTTTTGCTATTTACCTTAAATCTGTATCCTCTGCCAGTGGCAACAGTTTCTCCCTATTTACTCTAGCAGAACATCCCTATCAATACCTAACTAGGAATAAAAGACTGACTTGCTGCAGTTTGAAACTTTTAATCCCTATAGTAATGCTTCAAGAAAACCATCATTTAAGAAAATCAACGTTATGCTTCATTTCTTTCCCCGACAAAAATATTGTCCCAATATGAGTGTGCCATCACCATGGCATGTACAGTATAAAACATTTATGGCAGCAGTGGTGTAGTGGTAATGTAATGGACTAGTAATCCAGAGACCCTGATTAATACTCTGGGGTCATGAGTTCAAATCCCACCATAGTAGCTGGTGAAATTTAAATACAATTAATGAATAAATGTGGAATTGAAAGCTAGTCTTAGTAATGGTGGCTATGATAACTATCATCAATTGTTGTAAAAACCCATCTGGTTCACTAATGTCCTTTAGGGAAGGAAATCTGCTGTCCTCACCTGGTCTGGCCTACATGTGACTCCGAGACTCACAGCAATGTGGCTGACTCTTAACTACCCTCTGCAATGACAGGCCATTTCAAGGGCCTTGCCAGTGATGCCCACATCCCATGAAAGAATGACAAAAAAAATACTGACAGGAGAGATGTGATTTTTAGTCAGAAAGCTATGGGAAGTATTTCCCCCTCAATTTCATAAGAAAATTACTTTTTGTCTGGTAAATTATTAAGCAATATTCAGGAATTTATCAGCAGAATCACCTGTACGAAGTAGTACCAGATGTTAGGGTTTGAAGTTAGGATTGGCTTCTGTGCTGTGGGTTCAAAGAACTGGACTGAGAGTCCCCAAACTATTTATTTCTCTCCCTGCAAACAGTCAAACAAGCCCTGTAATAATCGGCACTCTTATTCCACATTGTTGAGAGCTTAGGTTAACTTACACATGCAGCATTGGAGGGTGTGCTGTACCTACATTGTTGATAGTCCTGATTCATTTAATACAAAGCAAATGACTCATTAAGAAACTTGACATATGAACTGAATCTATAATTTGCCAGCTGCACAACTGGACTTAACCTAATAGCAAAGCCCCTCCAGAACTGGACAGTGAAAATCACTTTTTACAAGACACAAGACACACGCATTTACCTTTGTTTAGTTGTAACCCATTTGAGTAGTTTTTCTCTGGTGTAAACAATAAGTTGTTGTAGTGAGTGGAGCAACATTTTTGCAGTGGATTACAGCTTCGGAATACAATGACTACAGTGTTTTCAGTAAGAGGTAATCCTCAGAAAAATGTTGACAAATTGCAAAAATCATAACAGATACATTTGAGCAGTGAAAGGTCAGAATAAACTTTGTTTTAAAACTTCTCTGTTAAAATGTATAGTAACTGAAGAGTGGAATTCTGCGTGAAAATCTCCTCTTATCACTAATTTGAAATGGTTAGGAACTTGCTTACATTTTAATTTTTTGTAATATTTCTATTGTTTCTGCCTGCTCTCACTTTCTCCCCTCTTTTCCTGCTGGTTTAGCTTTGCCTGCTGCTGTCCTGTTTCATAGACTCCAGCAGCCATCACATGTTAGCCTTGGCTCAGAGTCAGCACTCACCTCAGAGTCAGAAGGCCAGTCCAGAAACTGGATGACCAAATCTAGGCTGACAGTTCAAGTGCCACATCATGAGGTGATCTACTCACTCGGGAGCAGAATTTGGTATGAAGAAAGTAGGGTTGAGCATTTTTATGATGCGTGTCAATGTGTGTCACCATCAGGAGCCCACTCCAAATGAAAAGGAGATGGACAATTCTCTTAAGATAAAAGCAAAATACTGTGGATGCTGGAAATCTGAAATAAAAACGGAAAATGCTGGAAAAAGCTCAGCAGGTCTGGCAGCATCAGCGGAGAGAAAAACAGAGTTAACGTTTTGAGTCCCTGTGACTCTTCTTCAGAGCAGATAATTTTCTTGTTCTCCCTCATTCAATTGTGGCCCTCACTGAATTCACCTAATTCAGCACCGGCTGGGGTTAAAGCCTTTTTTGGCCAATATCTAGGTAGTAGTGTGTGTTTGGCCAAAAGAAGGGCATTGGTTGTCAATAATAAAAATGTATTTTTGATGTAACAACTTGTTACGATCTGAAAGGGAATAACTTCCCAGTGTGAACTGGACAGATACCCAAACAGGAAAAAAATGGTAGGACACTGGGGAAAGAGCAGGGAAGTGGGACTGTAATATCTTGGCTGTTATGATTCCATAATTCTAACCCATCATAAACTGCGCCCCCCCCCAGTGGTCAGGTGGTAACAGTAGTATCTATTGTAGATCTGAGCCCTAAACAATGGATGATCCTTCGTAGATTCCTTACCTGGTCTCGCAGGTCCTGGTCAGTAGTAGAGGGGTTACAAGTGATCTCAGCGCGCTGAGGCTATGGAGAGGAAAATCAGTCAAAGTGCCTGCCTGCTATCCAGTGAGAGCTGATGGAAAGTGCACACTGGACAGATTCTGGACAAACTCTGATGCTGCACTCAATGGCTGCTCACACCCAAAGCACAATCATAAAGTATAGTGCAGGAGGGCAGTAAACCACATGAGGTCATACCCCAGAAAGAGTCTGTGCGTTCAGGAGAAAAAGGAGAATTTTATAGAGTAAAAGAGAGCGGGAATAATTATAACCTAACACACCAGTTAATTTTAATCTAAAATTACTGCGGTGACACAAACACCAGGGGGATAGGTAGAGAAAAACACGGCATCCAAAGTCAGAGCACTGAGATAAACAAACGGAAAAGGATCAGAACACATCAGCTGATCATCAGCCTTATTTCATCCAGACATGCACCATAAACCTCTCCCTTCTTTCCCACTCACGCTATCTCTTGGTAGAGGCAAAAAAACCCCAGAGAAATGACAGCTTGGGCCAATGTAAGGATAAAAACTGTGGGAAATTCCGTTCTCATTTCTGAAGGCAACCAAGCAAACAGCAGAAGGCTGTGCTGACTGATATCTGTAGTCTCAATTAACTCAAATAGCATTTGTAATTTAGTGTCGAGACTGAAATGTATTTGGGATTTTTCAGTTATGAGGAAGTACTTGTTTCCCTGTCAATCACCTGAAATTTGGAAACTTTTTGGATTCCTGAAGTCAGAGATTTTCTAACAAAAGTGATTCCTCTTTTTTCGAATATTGCCTTGTCAAACCCTGTGTCATGGTGACGCAGTCAATGTTTAGGAACAGGCCATATATCTTTTAATTGACTAGAAAATGGTCCGTCACTGTTCTGGGCTGAGTTTGGTGATCTTGGCCAGTGGCTCTATCATTGGTCTCAAGTGTTGGCCTAGGTGGCATGGGGGTGGGGGCAGGGAATCAGTCAGGTGGGGTCCTGTTACACCCGCTAGAGAGTGAGCCAGTGCCCACTTTGGGAAAGGACGATTTCAGCTGTGCTGCCAGCCTTGACCAAAATACCGAGCAAGATTGGCTCGGGCTACACGAGCAGAATGGCACTCAAGGATCAGGATTTTCAGGGGAAAAGGAAAGGAGGGAACATTGGCTGGGGAGAGGGGTGCAAATTAAAATAAATAGTTAGAGGTACAACTTCAGATCAGCAGGGCAGGAGGAGAACAAGTCGCAATTGGGAATGTTCTAGTAAAAGCTTTGGTTCCAATTAATGTCAACAACAACAACTTGCATTAGATAGCACCTTTAACAAGGTGAAACATCCTAAGGCACTTCACAGGAGTGTAATCAGATAACATTTGCCAATACAGGAGACATTAGGACAGGTTTCAAGGAGCATTTTAAAGGAAGAGATAGAGGTAGCAAAATGGAGAAGCTTAGGAAGATGTCTAATTTCCATTACCATAAATCATACCCATTTGAGCAGCTGAATTTATATGTGTCTTGGATGCAAGTGAGATCTTCGTTCCCTGCCAATTTAAAATATGCTAAATTAAGCTAAAACGTGAGGGATGATGCTGGCGTAGTGGTAATGTCACTGGACTAGCAATCCAGAAAGATCAAGCTAATGCTCTAGGAAATGGGTTCAAATCCCACCATAGCAGCTGGTGGAATTTAAATTCAATTAATAAATCTAGAATATAAAGCTAGCTAGTCTCATTGATTGTCATAAAAACCCATCTGGTTCACTAATGTCCCTTCAGGGAAGGAAATCTGCTGTCCTTACCTACATGTGACTCCAGACCCCACAGCAATGTACTTGACTCTTAACTGCCCTCTGAAATGGCCTAGCAAGCCACTCATCTCAAGGGCAATTAGGGATGGGTAACAAAGGTTGGCATTGCCATAGGTGGCACACCCCAGGAAAGAATAAATAAAAAAAATGTTAGGATTGAAATGCAGGATGATGTTGAGTTTATGCATGGTTAGATGGATTTGACTGGACTGTGGATGCTGATTCTGATTTTTCTTTCTGTGCCTGTGCTTCTTTCTCAGGTTTGTCAACTTGCTTCGAGCGGCACCTGCAACGACGGTTCCCGGTACTCAAAGTTTAACAAGTGTTGCACAAAATGCCCACCTGGTGAGTAATGACATCACAATAACCATGGTTGAAACAAGGATCTGAGCTATCAGCACATGGTAACAGGAATAGCTTATTCAGGTCCCTCAAATCTGCTTCACCATTCAATTATATCATAGCTAGCCTGAATCTTAACTTCATCTACCTGCCTCGGTTCCCTTCATAACCTTGCTTGTCAAAAACCTATCAATCTCAGTTTTGAAATTTTCAATTGATCCCCAACCTTTGATAGTTTTTTGTGGGAGTGAATTCCAGATTTCCACTAACCTTTGAATGAAGAAGTGCTTCCTGACAGCACTCTTGAACAGCCTAGCTCTCATTTTAAGGTTATGGCCCCTTTGCTTTGGATTCCCCGCTAGAGGAAATAGTTTCTCTCTATCAAATTGTTGAATCGCCTTAAACACTTAAGTTAGCTCACCCTTTAATCTTCCGTGTTTGAAGGAATAGGAAATGCAAGCCTTGTCTGTACAACCTGTCCTCTGAATTTAAGCCTTTTAGCCCTGGTATCATTGTGTTGAATCTGTACTGCTCCCTCTCCAAGGCAAGTGTCTCCTTCCTAAGGCGCAGTTTTCACTTATGGCAAGGGAGGAAGTGTAATGGTGGAAGGGGCATTCCAGAGTGAGGTAAGAGGTAACGGTTTAGACAGTAATTTTTCACTTCAAAGTTCAAATCTAGCCTGTGTTGAAGGGATGAAATCCCCTTATGTGTTGGCTTGTGAGGGTTTTGGCAACAAATAAGTGTGGCAGCACTCCATCCTGTCAACAGAAACCATGACCCCACAACACAACAGTAACCCTAACTGGGCACTAACCTAATGTGGAGAGGCTGCAAATGGTTTAGGTGGGAAATGAATAAGGGGAGCTGTGCTGAGGTCAGGGTAGTAAAGACAGAGGTTTAGTCCATACTTACCTGATGTGGATGCCTGAAATGCATCATATTTCATTTCAAGCACCAGCAACTCTCAACCTGATAAATGAATGTCAGGCTTGGTTCACTGGTAACATTCTCACCTTTGAGTCAGAAAATTATGGGTTCAAGACCCACTGCAGAGACTTGAGAACAAAATCTAGGCTGACACTTCAGTGCAGTACTGAGGGAGCCCTCATTGAGAGGCTATCTTTCAGATGAGATTCTAACTGAGGTCCTGTCAAAGCCAAGGCCTTGTCTGCTCTCTCAGGTGGATGTAAAAGATCCCATGACACTATTTCATAGAAGAGCAGGGGAGTTCTCCCTAGTGTCTTGGTCAATATTTTCCCTTCAAACGACATCATTAAAGAAACAGATGACCTGGTTATTATCTCATTACTGTTTGAGGGACATTGCTGCACATAACTTGGGAAAAGCAGCAGTCTATTTAAAACACTGCAACAGTATTTCATTGGCTGAACGCCGCTGTAGGATGGCCCGAGGTCATAAAAGGTGCTCATTATATGTTATTTTGTTTCACTGCAAAATGTAGATAAAAATGAATATCAAATGTATTGAGACTCAAGATGCACATTTAAGGGAATAGTAATGGGGAGCTAGCTGGCCTCTTGCTACCCTATATTGCTGCCCTCTTCCTTGCCTCTGACTGAAACAACCTGTCTGGCTATGTTCATTTAGAATGGCTGTGCTGGTTGCATTCACTGTGTCACTTCTTCTCTTACATTTAGTTATTTATACTTTCCTTCTGCATTCTTTTCTTTTCGGTTTTATACAAAACACAGGTGAATAAATTAGTTCTCATTTCATCAGCACGACAGTCATCCTGCAACAACAACATTGTTTGCTCAGTGAGGAGAGGCACATTCTAATGCTGGGCCCAATTGATAAACACAGTGGGGCTGCCTCAGAAGACTCCACTCATTAGTCCTGGCTGGGATCTGAGAGAGGGAGAAATAACTGATGGAGTTAACAGCCAGAGGGACTGAGGAGGGGGTAACGCTGGCATATAAAGAATTTCCTCCTGCGGTACTTTCTAATTAGCTACCAAGGGGGAGATGGTGGTGTAATGGTAAAGTCACTGGTCTAGCACTCTAGAGGCTCAGGTGAATTCTCTGACCGCATAGGTCCAAGTCCCACAATGAGTTTAAATCCATAAATAAATCTGGAATTGAAAGCTAGTCTCAGTAATGGTGACTATGAAACCATCATTTTTTTGTTTTAAAAACCCATTTGGTTCACGCATGTCCTTTTGGGAAGGAAATCTGCTGTCCTTACCCAGCCTACATGTGACTCCAGACACACAGCAATGTGGTTGACTCTTAATTGCCCTCTGGAATGGCCTAGCAAGCCACTCAGATCAAAGACAATTAGTGATGGGCAATAAATACTGACCTTGCCAGTGACACCCACATCCCATGAAAAGATAAAGGAAAAAAAAGTCCCCACAATTGGCAGTAGCCATTATGGCCAGCTCTCTTAGCCTTTCTACAGGCTCTTGCATGGTTCCATTATCCTCACTGCTGTTCGTCAATGGCCATGTTTCAGTTGTGTGCCTGCAGTGGGTTTGACTGGCCAATTCTGTCCTCACTTGCGTTTTGCACTCAGGAGGAGAATCCGCTCTAACCCAAATTTGTCAAGACAGGAAAACTTGTGCCCCTGTCATGATCAGAATTGAGGTCAGATAACAACTGTAAGCTGCACTGGGGGATCTTCTCTACATGTTTGTATGGGTTAGGAGAATGCTATATGGCCCAGTTGCCCACTGAGCTAGTGGAGGAGTCTGTAGGATGAATAAGGTTGGTGGAGGATTCAGAGATCTAGAACATCGCACCCACCTGTTTATAGTGGGTTGAGGAGGGGACAGAAAAGCAAAATGCTGCGGATGCTGGAAATCTGGGATAAAACAGAAAATGCCAGACACTCTCAGGAGGTTTAGCTGTCAGCAGCTGTGAGCGAGAAACATTTCAGGTCGATGACCTTTCATCTGAGATTTTTTATGGTGTGACTAAAATTAAGGACAGATTTCTCCATACTGCTGAGTGTAATTGCTCTTGCTGAGGGCGTGGAATTGTTTGTTGTTTGCAGGAATGTACATGAGCAATGAATGCACAGCTACAAAGGACTCAGAATGTCAACCTTGTGGCCCTGACCATTATCAGTCAGAGTGGAACACATTGGACCATTGTCAACTACACAAAAGCTGTAACAATAGTAAGTATCAATTACTGACTCGTGCCTCATTGGTTAGAATCCAGTTCCTGCAAAGGGAGGAAGTGACAATTTACTTGTCCCCGGTACAGACTTTGACCTTAAGTAATGTATCTGCACCAATTCTGGTTAGGTGTAATTCTACTGCTCATTTGCCCCTCCATTGTCTCTGAAAAGACTGAATTGAGTTTCGGATTAACAATGCCCTCCCCCAGCTCCAGTATCCCATCCGAATGCCCAGTCTTCAGGTGTGAGCCCAGACACTGAGTGTCACCAGACCATTTGACCACCAGGGGGCATCACAATCAAATTGGCACCACCTTCATTAAAAAGTACTTGGCCAACCATTTCATGGGGAAAGCTGCATCAACAATTTGGTTGTGTTGTTTGAAAGTGAGAGCAAGTTTGTGAACAGATGAAAACTATTTTACCAAACACTGCAAATATGCTGTTCATTTAATAATCGGATAATATAATTAACCAGTTATAACTTGCTTTCACAGTTGTATTATTTGGTATATCAAATAGGCATGTTCATCCCTCATTGTTGCTGTCAGTTTTTTCTCCTTTGACTCTGTCCCTCTTTCTCTCTCTCTCTCCCCCTATCTCTTCAGATGGAGGATTTGTGATAGAGAAGCCTGGCACTAGTACCTCGGACACCATCTGCCAGTGCCAGTTAGGAAAGTACTGTGTAAATAAGGATTGCGAGATTTGTAAAGACAACGAAATCTGTGGACCTGGAAATGGAGTCGTTTACAAAGAAGGTAAAACTCACCACAGGTGGCCCTCGCACTGCTGGGCCATGGAGGGAAGAGCATCAGGTGTACTGGATCCTCGTTTAGACTCAGAGAGTTAACAAAGTATTGGGTCATGACTTTGTGAATTAAATGAACACCAGACTGCTTAACAATGGGAAGAGGCCATTAGGCCCAAGCAACCTGTTTATTTTCTATCAGCTCTGTAAACCTCAGCTCACCCAAAACTCTGCTGCCTGTATCCCAACTTGCACCAAGACCCATTCACTCATTGCCACTGTGCTCGCATTGGGGTTCAGTCCAACAATGCCTCAAATTTAACATTCCTGCTCTTGGGTTCAAATCCCTCTTGTGACCTCACCCTTTCCTACCTCAGAAACTTCCTCCAGCCCCACAACCCTCTGGGAGTGCTGCATTCCTCCAATTTTGACCTTGTGTGCATTCCCTACTCCCTTCACCCAGCCATGGGCAGCTGTGTCTTCAGCTGCCTAAATGCTTAAGCTCTGGAATTTCCTCCTTAAATTTCCTGTCTCTCTTCTCTTTTATGCCACTCTTTGGCCAAAGTTTTAATCACATGTCCTAATGTCCCTGCCTCAGTACCTCCTTCTTAGGCTCAGCGTCAATTTTTCTCAGACTACACCTTGGGCAGTCTTTGCTACGTTAATGGTGCTATATTAAATGCAAGTTATTGTTGTGGCACGGAGGGGTCTAAAGTGGTGATAAAATTCTGTATTGCAATATTTCTAAGTGCTTTTCAAATAGAAGTGTCAGCCCCATGGCATGTGGAATATAATTCTAAATGATGTTGTGCCTTTTGTTTTTGCTTATTAGGTGGGAGTTTCACAAGGCCAGTATGTGAGAAATGTGAAGCTGGATATTTTTCAAACGTGTCTTCTAAATTGGAGCCCTGCAGGAAATGGAGCGAGTAAGTCTGGATATGATGCTGGGACATCCCAGAAATAATTCTCCATAAAATTATCAAAACAGCTACTGGATGGCCTTATTGCACAAGGGTGTAGTACAGTGACATGGTTATGCTGCCTTTGCAACCTTAGCCTTGCTGGGAGATGAGGGTGCATTGATTCCACCTAGAACCCCTAGTCAAGGGAAGTGATAAAAGCAACAATATAAAAATCTCAATTATGTATTGTTCAAAAAAGTCTGCTGTGATGGGACAGTTAAAAAAACAAGACAGTTCAGTTTTGATGGGAGAGCCAGGGTATTCAAGGGATTGTTTTTAATGGAGAGTTAGGCACCTAAAGGGAAGGGTTTTAATAGGAGGAGGAGATATTTTAGGGTGAATTTTATTGAGAGATTTTAGGTATACAAGGATTAAGATTTCACAAGAGAGGCGTTAGAGGGGTAGGTTTCACTGGGAGATTTAGGGTATGAGACAGTTAAGTTTGATAGGGTTATCTGACTACCCGAGTGTGCGTTTCTATGGGTGAATTTGGGTATTAGAGGGGCAGCTCACAGTGGGTGAGTTTGGGTATTAGAGGGGCAGCTCACAGTGGGGGTGTTTGGGTATTAGAGGGGCAGCTCACAGTGGGGGTGTTTGGGTACAGGCAGGTAAAGTCCACTGTGCTAAGCTTCCCTTTCACTTCTCTAACTGTTCTAGTGACTGCCTTGGTCTGGACATTGTCCTGCAGAACAGCACCGCCTGCTGACCAAATGTGAAAGCGCACTCCTGCTGGAATTTTTCACAAATCTGGAGCTGCCTTATTGACTATCTAAACGGATAGCAGCTGAGCAGTTGTACGGAGGCAAGGCTCTCTGGGTAGCGGCAACTAAAAAGAGAAGGAAAACAATAATTGTACTTTCAATTTTCTCCTTTAGCTGTAGGTCACTCCAAATGCTGGAAAATGGAACTGCAACAAAAGATGTGAAATGTGGTGAGTCTGTAAAGAGATTTTGTTTCCTCTAGCTTTTTGGGAAGTGGGGAACTATTACAAACTATCCAGACCCACTGGGAATAATTTTGACTTTGGTTCAGTGGAAATTGCCCAAGGAATGTCAATGAAAATTAAAATGAGGATAGATGAATAATGGACAGCCGGTCTAACATCTCCTGTTTACATGATTTCCCAAAATTAAAATTACTCCCACTTTCATTACCTAAAACATTCTTTGTATGAACTCAAAAATGTCAATCTTATTTCTGAATCATCTTTGCATCCAAAAATCTAGGGGCTTTTAAAACCCATGCTTGGTGCAGTCTAACCATTGCTTCTTCATTTATCTTGTTTTACACCCAACTTCTCTCAATCTGGGGGGAATGGAGGGGTGTCACGAATTCTCAAGTTAAAAAATGGTCTGAATTAGAAAGTCTTGGCTCGTGACATGACCAATCCAGTGATGCTGAAAAGAGTTGGCCGTGGAATGTTGGGGCCTCAGTGAGGTGGGCAGACCCTAACTCAGCCTGACACCTAATCCTGCAGCCAGGGTTTTTTTTAATGCTTCTGAGGAATGTTCCTGGTGAACTGAGGTATGCTGCATGCTTTCAACCCATCTGCCTCTCTTCAGCATCCTTGACAATACAAAGGCACACCTGGGACCCTAGAATATCACGTGGAAGAGAAAATTGAGGGAACAAATGAGATTTTTTTGCTTTCCTTTAACTAGTAGCACAGTGGGCCCTGCCACCGTGGGTTTGACTGATGTGTATAGCTTGCTTTGAACAACAGAAGGCAACAGATTCTGAAACTGGGGCACTGGGGATAGTGGCAATGCTACTGGACTAGTAATCCAGAGGTAAAAGCAAAATACTGCGGATGCTGGAAATCGGAAATAAAAACAGAAAGTGCTGGAAAAACTCAGCAGGCCTAACAGCATCTGTGGAGAAAGAAACAGAGTTAACGTTTCAAGTTAACGTTTCGAGTCCGTATGACCCTTCTTCAGAGTCATATGGACTTGAAACGTTAACTCTGTTTCTCCCTCCACTGATGTTGTCAGACCTGCTGAGTTTTTGCAGCATTTTCTGGTTTTATTAGTAACCCAGAGGCCCAGGCTAACGCTCTGGGGACATGGGTTCAAATCCCACCATGTCAGCTGGTGGAATTTAAATTCATTTAACAAACCTGAACTGTAAAGCTAGTCTCAGTAATGGGGACCATGAAGCTATCATCAATCATTGTAAAAACCCACCTGGTTCACGAATGCCTTTAGGGAAGGAAATCTGCCATCCTTACCCGTTCTGGCCTACATGTGACTCCAGACCCACAGCAATGTGGTTGACTCTGAACTAGCCTAGCAAGCCACTCAGTTCAAGGGCAGTTAGGGATGGGCAATAAGTGCTGGCCTTGTCAGTGATGCCCACACCCCATGTCATTTCAGTGCTGGATTTAATGGGTGCACATGTCTCCAATTAGATTTGGACCTAATTACAGTATAATTAAGGCTTAGGCATCAAACTCTAAATTTCTGCATAGATGTTGGATTTAAGCCCCTGATATTGGATAGCCTGGTGGCACTGTGTGTTGGTGCGATACTGCACCATATCATTGATTAATAGGGGGAGGCTGGTGAACTCTGATGTCTTGCTTAGCGAGGTAAATTTTCACCCCTCATTCTCCTCATGATGAATTCAGCCATCTTGCTCCAGGAGGTAGAATTACATCTCTTCCCCAATTGGCACGTTCTGCTATCTCCCTTTCTCCTCTCAGTGAGACGGAATTATCTTCCTCCATCAGGTTGCATTCCACCTGCCACACAGTGAGCTTCCACATCTGGCCCCAAAGCTGCTTGCCCACAGTGAGAGGGAGGAAACGGAGATAAGCCGATAAGAGCAGTGCTCTCACTCATACCTCCCTGTGACCATTTTAAGGTGATTTTAGGTTGCTAGGAAAATTTGACCTCTCAAGCTGCAGATAAATAAAAAATTGAGATGGAGGGATGAAATGTGTTAAACGCTGTATATTCTGCTTCTTTGCAGGTACCACAGAAGTTCCATCTAAAGGAAAATTAATCACAGTGATTGCACTCCTGAGTGTAGTGCTTTTTATCATCATATTGTTTTCCTTCATATACATTGGATATAATAAAGGTAAGTGGTTAAGACCTTTCATCTTGTGTATGTTATTGTGAATTTTATGCTTGTCAAACTGAAGGAAGTTGGACCTGAGAAATGTGGCACTCTCCATTTTGGGTGTTCATTGTCTATATCAAACACTCCCAGGATAGGTACAGCACAGGGTTAGATACGGAGTAAAAACCCCTCTACACTGTCCTCATCAAACACTCCCAAGACAGGTACAGCACAGGGTTAGATACAGAGTAAAAACCCCTCTACACTGTCCCCATCAAACACTCCCAGGGCAGGTACAGCACAGGGTTAGATACAGAGTAAAAACCCCTCTACACTGTCCCCATCAAACACTCCCAGGGCAGGTACAGCACGGGGTTAGATACAGAGTAAAAACCCCTCTACACTGTCCCCATCAAACACTCCCAGGGCAGGTACAGCACAGGGTTAGATACAGAGTAAAGCTCCCTCTACACTGTCCACATCAAACATTCCCAGGGCAGGTACAGCACAGGGTTAGATACAGAGTAAAGCTCCCTCTACACTGTCCACATCAAACACTCCCAGGGCAGGTACAGCACAGGGTTAGATACAGAGTAAAGCTCCCTCTACACTGTCCACATCAAACGCTCCCAGGGCAGGTACAGCACAGGGTTAGATACAGAGTAAAAACCCCTCTACACTATCCCCAACAAACACTCCCAGGGCCGGTACAGCACAGGGTTAGATACAAAGTAAAAACCCCTCTACACTGTCCCCATCAAACGCTTCCAGGGCAGGTACAGCACAGGGTTAGATACAGAGTAAAAACCCCTCTACATTATCCCCAACAAACACTCCCAGGGCCGGTACAGCACAGGGTTAGATACAGAGTAAAAACCCCTCTACACTGTCCCCATTAAACGCTGTCAGGGCAGGTACAGCACGGGGTTAGATACAGAGTAAAGCTCCCTCTACACTGTCCACATCAAACACTCCCAGGGCAGGTAAAGCACGAGGTTAGATACAGAGTCAAAAGCCCTCTACACTGTCCCCATTAAATGCTCCTAGGGCAGGCACAGCACAGGGTTAGATACAGAGTAAAGCTCCCTCTGTACTGTCCCCATCAAACACTCCAAGTGCAGTTCAGCACAGGGTTAGATATGGGACAAAACTCCCTCTACTCTGATCCAACAGGGTGCCTTGTGTCTAACCTGAGAAGAACATCCCCTACCACTCTAGTGTGACAATGTTTAATTCTAATACTCGTCATCCTGTGCCTTTTCTGTTCACCAATATAGTTACAATTAGTGTCAGAAATCTAGCCTTTCAGAAGAAATGTTAAACCAAAGCTTCATCTGCCTCTTTGGGTGGATGTGAGACATCCCATTGGCACGGTTTGAAGGGGAGTATGGAACTCTCTTCAAGTCCTAACTAATTTTTCTCCCTCAACCAACACCCACCAATGTCACATTCATTGGTCAGATATTATTTATGGGATTTGTGCGCTTGAAAAGAATTACTTGTCCTTAATTATGTGTGTGGATCATGTCCACTGGGAGCTGTGTAAGGACATTACAAACCCATCTCACATCCAGCAGAGAAGGAGACCTTCATCATTTTATACAGACCTTTTCCTGTCCTAAGCTGGTACACGTGCAGATTACTGGTTATAGGGTGCAAGGTACAGGGCGCAGGGTACAGGGTGCAGGGTGCAAGTTACAGGCCAAGGGTACAGGGTAAAGATTACAGGGTGCAGGGTACAGGATACAGGGTGTAGGGTACAGGTTATGGGGTGCAGGATGCAGGTTATAGGGTGTAGGTTACAAGGTGCAGGGTAAAGGTTACGGGGTGCAGGTTACGGGGTACAGGGTGCAGGTTACAGGGTGCAGGTTACAGGGTGCAGGTTACGGGGTGCAGGGTGCAGGTTACGGGGTGCAGGTTACGGGGTACAGGGTGCAGGTTACGGGGTACAGGGTGCAGGTTACAGGGTGCAGGTTACGGGGTGCAGGGTGCAGGTTACGGGGTGCAGGGTGCAGGTTACGGGGTGCAGGGTGCAGGTTACAGGGTGTAGGGTGCGGGGTAAAGGTTGCAGGGTACAGGATACTGGTGTAGGGTACAGGTTACAGGGTACAGGTTACGGGGTGCAGGGTACAGGTTACGGGGTGCAGGGTATAGGGTGCAGGGTACAGTTTACAGGGTGCATGTTACAGGGTATAGGGTGCAGGGTACAGTCCAACAAATGATTACCTTCTCATTCTCTCTCTTTCAGAAAATCGGATTAAAATAAGGCATCTCATCAACAGGCTGGTAAGTTTGGTATTATCATTGACTTTTGTAGCATCCATTTTGACCACCAATTTGACCACATATTTTACATTTGAGCCTGAAAGTGAATTGGAACAGGAATTACTGAGAGTGATCAGGGGAGGAGTTGCTGAGAGTGATCGGGGAGGGATCACAGGTGATCAGGGGAAAGGTCGCTGAGAGTGATCGGGGTGGGATCACTGAGAGTGATCAGAGTAGGAGTCACTGAAAGTGATCGGGGAGGGATCACAGGTGATCAGGGGATAGATCGCTGAGAGTGATCAGGGGAGGGATCGCTGAGAGTGATCGGGGAGGGATCGCTGAGAGTGATCGGGGAGGGATCGCTGAGAGTGATCGGGGAGGGATCGCTGAGAGTGATCGGGGAGGGATCGCTGAGAGTGATCGGGGAGGGATCGCTGAGAGTGATCGGGGAGGGATCGCTGAGAGTGATCAGGGGAGGGATCGCTGAGAGTGATCAGGGGAGGGATCGCTGAGAGTGATCAGGGGAGGGGTCCCCGCTGAGAGTGATCAGGGGAGGGGTCCCCGCTGAGAGTGATCAGGGGAGGGATCCCCGAGAGTGATCAGGGGAGGGATCCCCGAGAGTGATCAGGGGAGGGATCCCTGCTGAGAGTGATCAGGGGAGGGATCCCCGCTGAGAGTGATCAGGGGAGGGGTCCCCGCTGAGAGTGATCAGGGGAGGGGTCCCCACTGAGAGTGATCAGGGGAGGGGTCCCCGCTGAGAGTGATCAGGGGAGGGGTCCCCGCTGAGAGTGGTCAGGGGAGGGGTCCCCGCTGAGAGTGGTCATGGGAGGGGTCCCCGCTGAGAGTGGTCAGGGGAGGGGTCCCCGCTGAGAGTGGTCAGGGGAGGGGTCCCCGCTGAGAGTGGTCAGGGGAGGGGTCCCCGCTGAGAGTGGTCAGGGGAGGGGTCCCCGCTGAGAGTGGTCAGGGGAGGGGTCCCCGCTGAGAGTGGTCAGGGGAGGGGTCCCCGCTGAGAGTGGTCAGGGGAGGGGTCCCCGCTGAGAGTGGTCAGGGGAGGGGTCCCCGCTGAGAGTGGTCAGGGGAGGGGTCCCCGCTGAGAGTGGTCAGGGGAGGGGTCCCCGCTGAGAGTGGTCAGGGGAGGGGTCCCCGCTGAGAGTGATCAGGGGAGGGGTCCCCGCTGAGAGTGATCAGGGGAGGGGTCCCCGCTGAGAGTGATCAGGGGAGGGGTCCCCGCTGAGAGTGATCAGGAGAGGGGTCCCCGCTGAGAGTGATCAGGGGATGGGTCCCCGCTGAGAGTGATCAGGGGAGGGGTCCTCGCTGAGAGTGGTCAGGCTGAGAGTGATCAGGGGAGGGGTCCCCGCTGAGAGTGATCAGGGGAGGGGTCCCCGCTGAGAGTGGTCAGGCTGAGAGTGATCAGGGGAGGGGTCCCCGCTGAGAGTGATCAGGGGAGGGGTCCCCGCTGAGAGTGGTCAGGGGAGGGGTCCCCGCTGAGAGTGGTCAGGGGAGGGGTCCCCGCTGAGAGTGGTCAGGGGAGGGGTCCCCGCTGAGAGTGGTCAGGGGAGGGGTCCCCGCTGAGAGTGGTCAGGGGAGGGGTCCCCGCTGAGAGTGATCAGGGGAGGGGTCCCCGCTGAGAGTGATCAGGGGAGGGGTCCCCGCTGAGAGTGATCAGGGGAGGGGTCCCCGCTGAGAGTGATCAGGAGAGGGGTCCCCGCTGAGAGTGGTCAGGCTGAGAGTGATCAGGGGAGGGGTCCCCGCTGAGAGTGATCAGGGGAGGGGTCCCCGCTGAGAGTGGTCAGGCTGAGAGTGATCAGGGGAGGGGTCCCCGCTGAGAGTGATCAGGGGAGGGGTCCCCGCTGAGAGTGGTCAGGCTGAGAGTGATCAGGGGAGGGGTCCCCGCTGAGAGTGATCAGGGGAGGGGTCCCCGCTGAGAGTGGTCAGGCTGAGAGTGATCAGGGGAGGGGTCCCCGCTGAGAGTGATCAGGGGAGGGGTCCCCGCTGAGAGTGATCAGGGGAGGGGTCCCCGCTGAGAGTGATCAGGGGAGGGGTCCCCGCTGAGAGTGATCAGGGGAGGGAGTCAGTAGCTGCCTGTTCTGGCCTCTAGTCTCGAGATACACTGTCCTGACTGCTCCTTGGGAGGAGAGCAGGTAACTGACTCCAGACCAGGTGTTCAATCTTGGCCCTTTCTGGTTGGTATATTTCCACTCTCACAAACAGAGTGATTGCTGTTTTTGGAAGAATGTAGTTGGCTTTTGTATTTTATCTCTTTATAAATTGGCAACTTATTTCTCTCTTTTTTAACAGAAGTGCGAAGACAAGACTCAAATGCCAGTCCAGGAGCGGGAGATGACTGAGAATGGAAGGATATTAGCCACGGCTGCAGATGAAGATAAGAGCACTGAAGATGGGACTGAGCTTCTCGCTATATAAAGTGCAGCTGCAAAGACTATTAAACTCAGCTCCAATGGGAGAAAGCAGTGGACATCGCAATGAAGCTAACGTCTTTGTGTTTTCATGGGGATTCTCTGAATTCAGCATCACTCTGTCATGGTCATAGACCTGTATGGACATCCAGCCTTGAACTTACTAATCCCAACATCAAAAGATTTCAGCGCTGGCTCAGAACAACTGACACTGGCATGATGCCTTATTGACTTCCTTTGGTGCTGTATCATTCTATGATTCTATGATAAATATGATTTAATCCACCTGCTCAGTGATAGATCATGGAAATAGCTGCTTGAATTACAGCACGTGGATCCCTTTCTGTCTTTATGTGAGGATGAAAGCTTTTCCGACCCAAAGCTCTTGCAGTCAGATTGCAGCTTCCTCCTCAAAGCAGCAGAGGAATCTGCACCATCTCTCCCAACAATGTCCAATTGCAGCTCTCCAGCCTTAACTGTCGGGAAGCCAGTTAATGTTTTGTAGGCATCTGTGGTTGTAAAAGCAGCTGAATTCCGACTGAGGGGCTCGGTTGGTGTAAAATCTTTCACAAATTCGATTGGCGAGTACAGGCATTTCTCTCTTTCCTACCCTTAGTTTTCCCTCCTTCTGTGCCCAGCCCCCTGCCCCCAATACTGAGGCCTCTGACCCTTGTGTATGATTCCAAACGTGCCAACAGCCCTCCTCAATAGTTCTTTCTGGACATTATATATTTTGATACATGTACAGATGTGGTTAAAGTATGTTAAATGTTGTAAAAAGTAATAAAATGAATAACTGACTGTCATTTAATTAAGTCAGATTATTTTCTTTAACGCTAGCCTGTGAATTGGCCATTACAATTGTTATGATGAGGGGAGGTCGCTGAAAGGTCAAGCACTTGACCCACTGGAGTGTCTCCGCTGTTTTAGGCTCAGGGCCTGAAATTTTTAGCGTGACATGTGAGTGTGATCAGTGGGCTCGGAAGTGGATGTGGAATCAGCTCCCGCCCACGATCGGCGGTCGAACGCAGCCAGTGTGAAACGCGCACTGAGACAGGGTCAGCGTTGCCGGCAGGGGTGGGGAGAGGGAGGGCACTGGGAACAGGAAGGGTATGGGCAGGGGATTTCAATGCAGCTCCCTGCAGGCTGGAAGTCCGTGTTGTGCACTGCAGGAAGCTTGTTTGCAGTGGTGATGCGTTTTGTCTCCATTACCGATTTGAAG
Organism: Cetorhinus maximus; assembly: GCF_964194155.1. Classification (NCBI taxonomy): domain Eukaryota; kingdom Metazoa; phylum Chordata; class Chondrichthyes; order Lamniformes; family Cetorhinidae; genus Cetorhinus; species Cetorhinus maximus. Next base: position 62,451,277 of record NC_135891.1, on the reverse strand, counting down.
TGCTATTCCGGTGTCCCAGATTGATGACCGGATCCCATGCCAGGCGTGATGGGCATGCTCGGATCCAGTCGCGCCCCCCCACTCTCTCTTTCTCTGAGTGCCTGTGGGCCTTACTGGAGACAGTAAGTGACCACCGTCACATCCTGGTGTCAAGGGATGGCAAGAGGAGGCCACCTCATGTCACCAAGAAAGCCTGGACAGAGGTGGTGACCCCAGTCAGCGGTCATGACGTACGCCAAGCCTGGATTGAGTGCCAAAAAAGGTTCAATGACCTTTAATATTCTGCTAGGTTGAGGACTGATTCCAGTTGGAACCTTGGGTAGATGCCTTTGTGGGTGACAGCACATGTTGGTGCTCAGGGGTGTGAAATGCAGAGCGCAATGTGGCACATCATGTGCCTTGATAGACCATGGGTGGCATGTAGGTCAGGGTGATGAGTGACAATGTGACGGGCGACTGTTCCTGCGTCTTTGGGGTGGGGAGGCTACAATGTGGCAGCATGTTGTGGGGGGGCTAATGGAAGCACTTTTTCCCTTACAGGAGAAGAGTCACAATTCAGTGGAGTGAGGACGGACTGGTGAGGGGGATACCAAACCTGCTGATCCTCAGTCAGGCGGGGGAGCAGGCTTTGGAAATGGCTGCGAGTGTGGAGCCAGGTCTACAATTCAAGGAGAGGCAGGGGTATTGGATGAGGGTAAGAGTCCAATGGAAAGGGAAGAGATTTATGTAGTGTCTCAGAGATATGGGTTGTTGCTTTAAGACTGACAGGTGAAATGCAGTTATTCCCGTTGCTTGTATATTCAAAAGTATTTATTCAGCCAGATGTCCATTCTATTGAGAAAGCAGACTGCGTGCCCTCAGACTTTCATGATGGTCCATGCTGACATTTTTGCTTCCTCCCTCAGATGGCTCATCATCACAACCTCAAAGAGACCCTGAGGAACCCCCACTTAACCTCCGAGGAAGAACAGATGCCAGATGCACCCATGCCACACCCTCTGTCTGCACCAAGCACCAGCACAGATAAAGGCATGTCGGTGAGCATTAGCGTCTCGGATCAGATGGTCATGCACAATGGTGAAGGCACATCGCACTCACATAAGGAGCTGGCAGAGGCCGAGAGTGCCCATGGCGCCGGTAGTTGGAGAGTTGCTGGAGACCAGGACGATACTGAGTCCGAGGCAGATGATGAGCCTCTGGAGTCGTCCATCAGGTGGCAGATGCTGGATGTCCAGCGGGATGTGCAGAAGGATCTGGCGGAGATCCCTGAGAGTCTGCGTGCCATGGTCTCTGTTATAGAGGGGTCCATGCGGAGCGTGAGTACTGCGTTGACCCAGACCTCCGAGCGCACAGCCTCAGAGGGAGTGGTGACTCTGATGGAGAGGCAGCTCCAGGAACTCAATCAGGTGTTTCTAGAGTTGCGTTCAGACCTGCAAGCCCACACACTGGCAGTGACCTCAGCTGGGCACTGCCAGTCTGAGAAGTGGATGAGGCACCTAGTAACTCTGCTAGGTGCCCGTCCATCAACGGTGAGCAGTGATTTTCAAACCAGCCTCATGCTGGTGGACACCCTGCAGCTCATACCTGCAGGATCCTCTCAGGCTGATGTGAATGGTGGCAGCAGCTCCTCCGCCCCTCTGCCAGTGACTGTCACATCTGATGGCACCATGATGACTGAGGAGTGCCCAGCCTTGGCACTGGACTCTGCCACTCAGGCAGGGCCTGCACAAGCCCTGGCAACCAGAGAACAGCCACCAAGGTCATCAAGGCCGACAGGGCCTCAGAGTCAGCAGGCTGCCTCCAATCCAGCTGCCAATGTGGAGGGCAAGTGGGGTGGGGGCACCAATACGTAGCATTCGCAAACAGAAGTGTAAGTCACTATATCACAAAAGGGTTGTCATGAGTGGTTTGTGTTTTGTTGGCGTGTGTGCACTGGTTAATTTGTACATTTGGCTTCATTATAAAAATTCCTCATGTGCAATGACATTCATGTGCCTCATGCTTACAATAGGGAATAGGCCTGGGAGTTGCATGTGACACAGAGGGAGGGCTGAAAGCTTTATTTCAGAGGTTGGACCTTGACTTAAGGCTGACAGGATTGCCTTATCAGGAGAGGTGCCGTTTCCCATGCCATCGCCTTACTCCATGATTTGGATGCCTCGCCGAATGTCCTCCGAATCAAGTCTCCTCTGGCTCCTCCTCAGACCCAGCACTTGAGTCGTCCTCTGCAGCCTGTGGAGCAGGATTGCTGTCTTCATCCTCCAATGGGTCCCCCTTTGACAGAGCCAGATTGTACAGTGTGCAGCAGACAACAACAATAAGGGAGACATGCTCAGGAGAATAGTGAAGTGACCCCCTGAGCGGTCCAGGCAGCGGGACTTCATCTTGAGTCAGTCTAATGTCCTTTCAATCACTGTCCTTGTGGAGGCATGACTACGATTATAGTTCTTCTTGGCTTCTGCCCTTGGGCATCTCAGTGGGGTCATGAGCCACCTTTTCCCCCAGGATCCAACCATCCAAGCGAGCTGGAGCAATGTAGAGCCTTGATGGAAGTGATGGGGGATGTAGGCATCATGGCAGCTTCCTGGATGCCTGGCACAGACCTGCAATATCTGACTGTTGTGGCCACACACAATCTGCACGTTTAGGGAGTGGATCCTCTTTCTATTGCTGCTGGCACCTTTATTGGCACATACGTACAGTGAAATCCGGCAACTGCAGCGAAGCCTTTGGCTCACTCAGCCTGGCTGGCCTCGTCGATCTAGAAGTGAATGAAGGTGCTGACCCTTCAGAACAGAGCGTCAGTGACCAGCTTGATGCAGCTGTGGGCAGCGATTGAGAGACACCACATAGATCTCCCACTGACCCCTGGAAAGAACCTGAGGTGTTAAAGTTCAGGGCCACTGTCACCTTAAGATCTACTGGCGTAGGGTGGCCACATACACAGTCGGAGGCCATTTCTGGACCAATAATCTCCCTGGAGAGGCGGAGCCTTCTTCGGCACTGAACCTCAGTCATGTCCAGGCAGCAGGAACACTGCCTGTAGACTCAGTCTGCTGGATAATGGCACCTTCTCCGGGCCCTTCTGCCTTGCATTTCCTGCATCCCTTCTGGCTATGCCTCCCCATCCATGGGTCCCACTCTGGGGCGCTGCCTGTGGGCAACTGGCCTCCTCTGTCTTCTAGCCCTCTCCTCCTCTGAGGAGGAGGTCCCTCCAGCAGAGTAGACAATCCCCACTTCTGAGCTGATGTTTCTGCACTAAAGGGATTTATTGGCTGAAGGCCTCTACAAATACTAACAAAGCAGAGAGTTCTCCAGAACAGCACAAAAATACCAGAAGCTGTCAATAAACCAGCTCCAAACCACTCACAACCAAAATCATAACTACTCACCTTTGCATCTGCCTGTGTGCCTTTAATCCCGCCCTGGATGTAGGATCCATGAAAGCCGTGGCTGAGTGCCTTGTCTGCCGAGTGTATGAGTGCACGGGCCACTCAAACTTGCTGTCAATTACCATATATATCACCTTAATTAGACCTTTCACTGTTGGTGGGTGCACTCCCGATTCCTGCGGGCGCCCGCTGACCGGAATATCGCGAAGCAGCACGAGGATGTTGGGACACCCTCCCGATGTCATCGCACCCCCATTTCACAAATGATCAGGACTGCCGTGTGTCTGCGCTGTGAGCGTAAACTCCTGGCCTATATGTCAGTGATTATTTTTAGAATCTTATTTTCTCTTCCCATTTTCTCCCTGCCCCTGAAGGCCCTGACTTTCGCTCAGTTTCAATTCCATGAAGCAAAAAGAAAGACTTGCATTTAAATAGGACCTTTCACAGCTTATGACGCCCCCAAAGTGCTTGACATCTACTTTTAAACTGTAATCACTGTTGTAAAGTAGGAAACGCAGGAGTCAATTTGCCCATTGCAAGGCCCCACAAACAGTAATGATACATTAAAAAAAGACTTTCATTTATATAGCACCTTTTTGACCACCAGACTTCTCCAAGCATTTTACAGCCAATCAGGTACTTTTGAAGCAAAATATTGCAGATGCTGGAAATCTGAAACAAAAACAGAAAATGCTGGAAAAACTCGGCAGGTCTGACAGCATCTGTGGAGAGAGAAACAGAGTTGACCTTTCAAGTCAGTATGAACCTTGCTCTGAAGAAGGGTCATACAGACTGGAAACATCAACTCCGTTTCTCTCTCCACAGATGCTGTCAGATCTGCTGAGTTTTTCCAGCATTTTCTGTTTTTGTTTCAGGTATTTTTGAAGTGTAGTCGCGGCTGTGACGTAAGCAATCAATTTGCACACAGAAAATTCTCACAAACAGCAATTTGACAAAGACCAATCAGTTTTTGTGATGCTGATTGAAGAATAAATATTGGCCAGGGCACTGGGGATAACCCCCTAGCTCTTATTTGAAATAATGCCGTGGGGTTTTCCAGGCCCACCTGAGAGAACAGGTGAAGCCTTGGTTTAACATCACTTCCAAAAGGTAGATCCTGCATCATCAGCGTTAAAAGAACTGATTTAACCACATACCAGTGAAACAGACAAAGACCGCTACCATTTAAATAAGTGTGTAATAAACATAAAAACTATGCAGAGTGGGAGGACCAAACCTATCAACACTAGTGACTGTCAGAAGGTGTTGGTTATAAACCCATTCAAACAACTCCAGCTAACTTTATTTTTAAAAGAGACGTCTATCACCATAGTAAGATGTTCAAACCAAATTAAATTAATGTTGTTTCTCGTGAGTGAAACTTGGCAGGGCTGTGTAAGTGTGTAGGGCCTCAGCAGCCACTTCTTGAGCCACATTGGTGAAGGACATGAATTTACACCCTTGATCCCCCCCCACATAATGAGTCCCTGAGTTCATCTTGCCATTGCAAATGCTTTCTTCATGTGGCTGGTCATAGGGTCAGCAAGTGCCAGATTGCTCGCCTGCTGCCTCAGCTCAGGAACAGTGCCCAGTACAGGGAGGATCATGAAAAGGAGAAAAATGAATATATATATATAAATCATTTAATTTGGCCATGCACTTCCTGTCCAAAGACTTTATTTCCTGTTGATATTTAGTCAGAGTTTTCTGTCAGTATATCCCATGTAAATTAACATGTCAATATTTCCCATTCAATTTTGCTATGTCAACTGTCATAATGTAGTTGCAGGCTCCAGCCACTAGCTGCTTCCGTGTGGTGCGTCTCCATAAGAAATCCTTCTCATTGACAAGGCCCGGGAGAGGTGGGTGCATAACATGCAAAGCCCGGGGCCCCGGGCTCAACTCACAGCTCTTACTTTACTGGCAGCAGTATCCCTCTGTGCAGACGGCCATATCCCCAGGCCTCACTGAATGCACATTCTGACTCTGAAATCTGGCCGCTGTCCCGAATTTGACAGAGCACCTGGACACAGCATCCTATTTGGCAGCCTTCAGGGAAAGCTACTCTACAGGCGCATTAGTTCCAGTGACCACCCAGCGCCCCTCCTCCACCTCGATCAGCATGGGTGCAGGTAGGTCACGAATAGTGACCCCCTCACCCCCCCCCCCCCCCCCCACTGTAGGAATCCACAGAACCCCATTTTGAGCCCAGCTTGTTGGAGGAACAAAAAAGAAGCGATTAGTTTGAAGCTGCTGAAAGGGAGAAAAATCAGCTTGAATTCCCAGGAGTGTAGATTAATTAGGCTCCAATGATGGGGCAGAAATTGTAAGGAGAGAATCGCTTGATCATTTAAAAGTTAATTACAAATTTAGCTTAGTACTTAAAGTGGAAGCTTTTTTTAATTACATTGTATAAAATAATATATTATAACATCCTGACAGTTGGCAGTAGTATTAACAAAGTACTGGAGAAAGTGGGACAGGAGATGATTTGAGACTGAGAAACAAAAAAAGCTTAAGCTGGTCCCTGCACAAATCACAGGAGAGGGTAGAAAGGTCAGCCACATTCTTGTTGTACAATGTTGCAGTTCAAGGAGATAGATTCCCAGCCACCAGTGACTTGAATGGGACCAGGATCTGGAAATGATCCCATTCTAAGTCCAGGAGAGGATGAAAACCCAGGCTGAAAAGCAACCCGCTTCCGGCCCCCACTTTGGAATGAATTCCACTGAGGCCAGCTTGGAGGGGCACTGCCTCAGGCTTACACAAGGTATGTATTAGTTAAACCCAACCCCTTAGCTTGGCCCCAATGCCCCCCTGTCCCTTCCCTGGTGACCAGGACTTGGGGCCTAGTCTGTCTCTCTCTAGCTCTGCTTCTTAAGCAAAAAGGCAAAAAAGGCTTTATTAGTTAGCTCTGTTGCTTGGCACTTTTTAATGGTCATTTTTATTAATTACTCTTTTTTAAATTACCGATTTATTGCTTTGACATTGATTTTCTCTTTGTTCAGGAAATTGTTCATGTTTTCTTCATACCTTAACTTTTTTTTGAAATTAATATTTAATGTTGTGCCAATCTGACCTCAGGCAGCTGCTGTTGGGTTTCTTGCTGAAGGGGAATGAGAGGCTCACAGGAAGTCTGATTGCTTTTTGGAGGGGCTGGCAAAAGGGCTTATTTACGCTCCAATTGAAATGGGGTGTCTGATGATATCTGTGCAGAGGGAAAGAGGTCAGTGACCCTTCGTCAGAACTTGTGCAGATCCTGGACCTAAAGCAAGTGACTCTCTTTCTCTTTCCACAGACGCTGCTTGACCTGCTGTGTATTTCCAGCATCTGTTTATATTTCAAATTTTCAGCATCTGCAGTACTTTTCTCTCCTATTATATGCTGGATTTGTAAGTGTGGTTAGTTTAAATTTAAAATGAGAAAATATTTATCACTCAATGCAAAATGTGATTTTTCTGTTAACAAAGCCTACATGTGGATAGAAATAGCATATTATTGTAGGTGAATTGGTTAATGTTAATTTACTGGAAGGTTTTGCCATTTTTAAACTTGCAAGTGAAACCAGGAGTCATGGACCAATTGAGTGTATCACTGTTAGTTCAAGGTATTCTCATTTGTACGTGGGACTGTTGTTTGTGGTGCTTGTGAGGTTCAAGGATGTTGCTGTCTGGGTATTGCACAGGGCCAGGTTCAAAGAAGCAAAGCTGGTTGCATAACATGAATGAGCAAGTTGTGTGTAATTAACTTACAAAGCTGTGGTTGTAAAGTGTATCATATGAACCTAAACTTTCAATGGGCTTTATAAATAGAAGCATAGAGTACAAAAGCCAAGAAGTTTTGCTGAACCTATATAAAACAGTTCAACCCCACTGCAGCTATGATTCCCTATTCTGAGTGCTGGGAGGGCGTGAAGGCTTTGTTTAAGGTTCAGAAGCGATTCACTAGAATGGCTTCAGGGATGAGGGATTACAGAGAAGCTGGGGTTGTTCTCCTTAGAGCCATGAAGCCTGAAAGACCTTGATGGAGGTGTATAAAACTATGAAGGGTTTAGATAGAATCGATAGAAACTGTTTCCAATGGCTGACGGGTTGCTAATCAGACGGCCCAGATTTAACTTCATTTAAGTTGATTGACGAGCCAGAGGCAACATGAGAAAAAACCTTTACATGAAGAGTAGTTAGGATTTGGGATGTGTTCCCTCCCTGATGTTGTGGTGGATACCGATTCAAATTAGTGTTCAAAAGAAAATTGGGTAAATACTTGGAGAAAAAAATTTTAGGGAAATAGCAGGAGTTGGGGGGCAGTGGTAGGATTGACTGGATTTCTCTTCAAGAACTGATGCATTCGAAGGGCTAAATAGCCTCCTTCTGCGCTGCACTATTCTATCCTGTAGGACCCAAAGAGTATTATGAAGGCACATGACAGAAGCTGTCAAGGGTTAAAGTGAGGGTGGGTTGGTGGTGAAATAAGGAGCCCAGAACAGGAGAAGGACCAGGGCCCATGGTTTCTCTCCCTGGCCCTGCTCATTGACTGACAAGGCGCAGTGGTGGAGCCATTTTGCAAGTAACATTTTAAAAGATTCCCCGATGAGTAAATAGATCAATGAGTGGAGGGTACTAAGACACACAGAGCAGAAACTCCCAGGTGATCTGCATTGAGCTATCTAATCTTATTCTAGCAATAAGAGATTTCAACAACTGACCTCAGTGTCTCTGAGGCATGGGAAGGGGGTGGGGCTGTAATTCCCAGTGCAGGGATGAAACAGGTAATAATTGTCCCTTCTCATCATTGCTCTGTGGAAAAAAGATTGTGGACATGGAAATTGGGTGGAGGCAGGACAGGACTTGACTCTGTCGACCTCCTTAAGGGAATATAGCCTGCCGAACTGGTCCAGGTTGCCAGGCCAAGGTTGGGGCATTTGCCTACTCGCCAAAGGACAGTTGGCATCTGTTGAGCTGTAAGTCCCCCAGTAGGTCAAAGAGCTTGAATTTATAAAGCGCCTGTCATGGCCTTGGGACGTCCCAAAGCAGTTTACAACCAATGAAGTACCTTTGAGGTGGGAAATGCAGCCTTCACAGTAAGGTCCCATAAACAGCAAGGTGATAACAGCCAGATAACCTGTTTTAGTGATGTTAGCTAAGGGATAAATATTGTCGAGCACACTGAGCAGAACTCCCCCTGTTTTTTTTTTCAAAATGATGCCTTGGCATATTCATTTTCCAGAAAGGGCAGATGGAGCCAAGGTTTAATGTCTCATCTGAAAGACAGCACCTCTGACAGTTGCGCACTCCCTCAGCATTGCACTAGAGTCTTCGTCTAGGATTTTAAATTGAAGTCTCTGGGTGGGTGGCATCTACACACAAGGTGAAAGAATCAACACATTCCCAGCGGAGAATCAAATATGTACAAAAGTCACTTACGCAAAATACTGTGGCTGCTGGAGGCGAAAGCAATAAATGCATGCAACACTCAGCAGACCAGGCAGCATCTTTAGTCAAACAAATACTTCATCAGATAAAAGCAAAATACCGTGGATGCTGGAAATCTGAAACAAAAACAAAAATAGCTGGAAAAACTCAGCAGGTCTGACAGCATCTGTGGAGAGGGATACAGTTGACTTTTCGAGTCCATATGACCCTTCAACAGAACTAAGACATATAGAAATGAGATGAAATATAAGTTGGTGGTAGCCCCCCACCCCCTTCTACCAGCTTATATTTCATCTCATTTCTATGTCTTAGTTCTGTTGAAGGGTCATATGGACTCGAAAAGTCAACTGTATCCCTCTCCACAGATGCTGTCAGACCTGCTGAGTTTTTCCAGGTATTTTTGTTTTTGTTCTAGATTTCCAGCATCCGCAGTATTTTGCTTTTACCTGACGAAATGCTTCATCAGAACTGAATGAATCTTTCTCTGTTCTCCCCTTTCCCCTGGTTTTGCACTTGTAAACCCTTCTATGTCCCAGTTCTGATGAAAAACTGACTCCCAACCTCTAGACAAGTGCTTAACTCTGGGAGAGAGTGAGACTCATGATACTCTTCAAGTTGTGTAAGGAACAAGCCGCCCCCTCGCCTTTGCTGATTCCGCCTTCCGCCAAACAGACGAGTTATTCCAGGTTGTTGACGGGAATCGATAGACGCTGTGCCCAGTCTGACCTGGCACCACCATCCTCCCTCAGCCCGTGCCAAACCCTGGGCGTTGTGTTAAGCATTCATTTCAGTTATTTTTTGATACAAAGTGATCGCGGGACAAACTCCGGTGACTGAGATGCCATCCGGACAATCACAGGGATCAGATCAGCGGGGAATAGGACTGAATGCAGAATGAAATTGCTGCAGTATCTCTGGCTGCTCATTCAGGCGATTCAGGTTGATTTGTTTTGTGTTCCTAGGGGGAGATTGCTGAATAACAGGTGTTGGGTTTTTTTTTGGTTTGTTTGCGGGGCTTTTGTTTGGCATTAATAATAATATTTGAGAGGCAATGTGCGGGTGGACAGTAACTGTGTATCCGGTAGTGAGAAACCTGGATGCAAATGAAGTCCTGTAAAAGGAAGTGAGCTTCAAAATGTGTCCACAGAAGCAGAAAATACGGAGCATGATTTCATGCATACACAAACTCAGGGACATTTCGACGGAATATGGGGGCGGCGATTTCGTGTAATTTTATCTTTCTCAAAAAAATAGTCTAAGCATTCCGGCGGGGGAGGAATGTGCAGCCGCGGAGGGCTCCTGAGTTTGGCTCCCAGTTAGGAGAGTGGGAACTGGGTTAGACTTTAGTTGCAGGCCTATTATGGGTGACAGGCTGTTTTATAAATAAACCCCCAGTGTATGTTGCCAGGGTTGATTACAGTGAAATGACATCGTTACACGGGAATGTGATCACTGGGAGAGTTAGAGGCTTCCAAATTCTGGAATTCTGTAAATCAGTGACCTTGATTATATTTCAATGTTTGTTTTCAGCCGTGTGTTCCATTTAATCTCTAACCCTCTTTATAAAACCTGATTCAGAGGAATCTCTATGTTAGATGTAGGCCGGAGATGTGTGGAAATGCAATTGGGAGAGGGGAGGTGTTTTTTACTCATGTTGGCACTGTAGTCGAGGCGGGTGTGTGTGAGAGAGATAGGAATGACTTTAATGTATAAAGCACGTTTCACAGCCTCAGGGCGTCCCAAAGCATTTTACAGCCACTGAAGAGTCGCTATGGGGTGAATGCTGTGATGTAGGAAATGGAGCAGCCATATTTGTGCACAGCAAGCTCACAAACAGCAATGTGATCATGGCCAGATAATCTGCTTTGGTGGACATGAGGAAAAGGAGCAGGAGTAGGCCACTCGGCTCCTGGAGCCTGCTCTGTCATTCAGTAAGATCATGATTGATCTGATTAAATATTGCCCAGAACACTGGGAAGGAGGCTAGGAATGTGGCAAATTGGGAATCTAGTACAAAAAAAATGAGGACATAATTTGAGTGAAATGACTTCGAATTCAGAGGAGCGAATGCTGACGTTAACATTAGTTGAAAATGTGGCTTTTGTACTTTGGGGCCTGGAGGTGGTTAGTTGAGTTATGTTGGCAGAGACAGGAGGTGAAGATGCTTGGGCAGTGAAATCTGGTGGAGCAGGTTAACAGGAAGCAAATGTGCCAGAGGAATGCATGTTTCATTTATGGTATTTAAAACACGTATATTTAAATGTGGTAATAGAATTTTTCAAATTTGCAATGCTAAGCCTCTATGCGTTTATAGTAATATGTTCTGGTTCCCACATAATTTAACAGGCCAAATCCCTGTAAAGTACAGATGCAATATAATTAATTTCTTCATTCAGTCGTTTGGTACTACAGAACTGAAGTATTGCTGAAAAAAGAGACTTTTTTGTCAAAGCTTTTTGTCTTGCACTCATCAGGACAATTCAGAAATTACCAATGTTGGGGAAACAACAAATTTATACCATATGAGAGGAGAGTGCTGATTGGTTGGCAAGTGGACTCTGATTGGTAGAGGCGTTGCCATGGAGAATGCACTAGCTGATGGTGACTGATGAAAAGCTCCAATAAAATGTCTCTTTTTTTCAGCAACACTTAATTTCTTCAATGTGGTAACATCTGTGAAACATGATTTTCTGCGGGGGAGCTGGAAATGACAAAATCAATGTTAAAATTGCAAGATTACAAAATATAAACGAACAATTTACAAATCTGCTGGTGTTTCACTGCTGTAGTAATTGTTGAGTCTATTTTGCTCCAAGTGGATTATCTGTAGTGTTTGGGTTATTACATCTTTGTAGAAATCGACAATATGGTCACTATATCTTCAACACAATGGGCTGCTTCAGTTGCTGCAAGTTACTAGCAAATTGCCCATGGGGGTGGTGAATCGTTTTCTCTATATGTATGGAAGAAACACTTCATAAACATACTCCACAGAGCTACTTAATGGCCAGAACCTGCAATTACAGTACAGTAGGAGTATTGGAATAGCAATTTACAATGGCAAATTGACAGAAAAATGTGACCAAAAGATCTTTGTTAGAAGAATTGCTTGTGGGCAGGAATTTGGTGCCCTACGTAAGATTTTTTAATATATCTGCATATATATATGCATATATATTATATATATTTAATACATATATATATATTTAAGGGGATAAAAACAAAAAGCTAAAAGGGGAGGTGGCTGTGGTCTGTTAGCTATGTTACTGGACTTGTAATTTAGAGGCCTAGGCTAATGCTCTGGGGAACAAAGGCTCAAAACCCACCACGGCAGCTCGTGGAATTTAATTTCAATTAATAATCTGGAAATGAAGAGCTAGTCTCAGTAATAGTGACCAGGAAACCATTGTCGGTTGTTGTAAAAACCCATCTGGTTCACTAATGCCCTTTAGGGAAGAAAATCTGCCATCCTTACCTGGTCTGGCCTACATGTGACTCCAGACTCAGCAATGTGGTTCATTCTTAAATGCCCTCTGAAATAGCATGGCAAGGCACTCAGTTCAAGGGCAATTAGGGATGGACAACAAATGCTGGACTTGCCAGCGATGCCCTCATCCCATTAAAAAAGGCACAAATTATGCATGTGCTTTTCTTTATCATGATCACTCACTAAATGCCTGTGTACACAGTCATTACTGCTGTGTAAGCATGTCCAATAGAATTTTCAAGATATTGAATAAGAGCCAGTGGAGCTTTGTGTTCAATGTTAATTTAATGTTTCATTTTATTTCCATTATCGTTTCTTCCCTCTTTCAACCTTCAGTTTCTGTCACAACCTCCTCTATATTCCAAGCCTTTGCCACTATCTCAGATTGAATTAGACCATTTGCATACCTGATATTCTGTTTAACCTTGGGCTAAGTTTCCAACCCTGCCCCCTCTCCCCATTATTAGGACCGTCTGCTTCCACCTCAGCCACATTGCCTGTCTTGTCCCCAGCTCCCCTCATACATAGTCTTGTCATCTTCAAATTCCACATGGGTAAGTTTGACTTTGGGTGATAGTGTAAAATGGGTCACATTGGATCAATCACCTTTTATACATCTTTTCTAATTTTCCATTGTGGAAAATTAAAATCAGGAGAGATTTTAGGCTTCTTGATCTGTTATCACCTAATTTACACTATCACCCAAGGCCAAAATTATCCAATACTATTCTGGATCTCTCCAATTTGGCCTCTCATCCTCCACATATTTCACCTTGTTCAAAACTCTTGTAAACATTGTTTTCCTCCCTCACCCATCACCCTTCCCCATTCTTGCTGAACTTCAGTAGCTCCCTCTCCCTTCTATGCAATAAATTTTGAATCTTCGCCCTAAATCCCTCCATGACACAACACTGTGTTCCTCTGATGTAAGGCCTTGGGTGTGCCCCTCCCCTTCATCTCATCAACAATGGCAGGGCCTTCACCCTCCTGGGTCCTACCTGTGGAATTCTATCTCTAAACATTTCTGCCTCTCTCTATGTTCACACTAAAAAACCTCTCCAAAGCCTGTCTCTTCAACCAAGCTTTTGCCCAATGATCTTAATCTCTCCTTTCCAGGATCAGTGCCAGTTTGTCCATGCACTTATTCTGTGAAGTGCCAATGGGTTTTTATTTAATGTTAAATGCAATCTATAAATGGAGTCTGTCTTGGTGAGCAAAGCAAACATGCAAGTGTTCCATAACCAGTCACTAGGTGTACACAAGAGTGGACCAAGGAGCACTGTGGTCTGTAAAGTGCCAACCAAAACTAGAAATTCAGAATGCAAGAATTCATGGTCTGGATCCTATGTCCTACCAGTGTTGGGGAGTGATGGGCAAGGGAGGGCTTAGTGTTGGATGTTGGAGCAATAATGCAGCACCAATCTGACACCCGGTACTGACAGCGGTATTTAGAAATTTTACAAAATCATGAATAGCAGCACATATTCATTTCAAGTTGCATCATCAGTTTCATAATGCTAAAAGATTGGCTGGTCAAAAAAAATTGTGCCAACTGAAAATCAGTACGTGCCCACAGAAAACTTTAGAAAAGAAATCCCATGCCTTCTATCCTCCTCCTGAATTTTGGAATTTTGGAAATGCAAAAAGCATTGTGCTCATTGGTCTCACATCCCACTGCACTCTCAGTGTATCTACTTATTTTGGCATGTCATAGGTAAACTACATTTCAGCTTTCACAGAAACATTGAGTTGCAGAATGCACACTAAAATACTGGTAAAAATCATGGCATTTCATAAAATAAAAATGTAATGTAGCTCACCTTAAAGCAGTGGCTCTGACCACAGGTCTATATTGTGAGTTGCATTCAAGATGTTTTTTTCAAAATTTTCCTGGGGTTGCACTAGCTTCTGTGAACCGATTTGTCAGCTTTTGTCAGGTTTCTAATTAGTTACATATCTCTTGTTCATATCTTAAGAGCAGTCTCCCTGTGGAGTAAGTCCCACTCCTCTATGTCCATTGGTTGTTGATCACCTCCAGCACCCACTCCCGCTGACCAAGCAGCCTGGCTGCAGCTATTATGGTACTTCAATCATCAGCAATATGGTAATCAAATACCCATTTTGTACTGCATGTGATCGGTTATTATCTTTCTTGTTGATGTACCTGCCATGGCTCAGTGAGGATGCCCTTACCTCTGAGTCAGAAAGTTGTGGCTTCAAGTCCAACCCCAGAGACTTGAGCATATAATTGAGGCTGATAATTCAGTGTAGCGGTAAGGGAGATTGGTATTGTCGAAGGCACTGTCCTTTGGATGAGTCATTAAACTGAGTTCCTAGTTCTCCCTCTCAGATGTATGTGAAAGATTCCATGGTGCTAGTCTGAAGAAGAACAGGCTCCACTATCTGCGCGAACATCTATTTCTCAACCAACATCACTAGAACAGATCACCTGATCATCTACCTTTCTGCTGTTTGTCATTGTGCACAAGGTGGCTGCTGTGTTTCCTACATTACAACAGCGACTGCATTTCAAAATATCTTATTGGGTGTGTAGCACTTTGGGACATTATGTAAGCTGCTGTATAAATGCAAGTTCTTTCATGCCAACATATTAATTTGTGAACTGTGACTCAGTGTCTATTAAACTATTGTGCAATATGGTGTAGTAATTGTGCAGTTTACCAAAGGAGCATCAACGAGGATATAGTATTAACAATAGTCAGCCATCAGGTGGGACAAAATCCACAGAGGAAATGGGCATTGGACAGGAAGTGTCACTCTGATACCTGGCCTCAGGCCCAGCTTGGGGTTCAGTCATGAAAGATAGAGGAGATGAGGAAGAGAAGGTGTGTCCAGTGTTGGGAAATCTGTACAATAAATAACCAGCAGTATTTTATTTTATATATATATATATATATATATAGGTTTCCATTAGTCACTGGCAGGGAAGCTCTTTTAAGAAACCTCTCTCTACCCGAAACAAGGGCCTGATTCTTTGTTACGACCTCCCTCGCCAGTGCCATCTTTTCACTGCCCACCCCTCCGCAATCACTTCTACTATTAGCCACTCTGGTCTAAGCTGCTGTGCCTTTACCCCACTGCTGCTCCACCCCTGAGAATTATGGTGGAATCATCCCAGATTTGCACTAAGTGCGGTAGCGAGCGGGAAAAAAGACGTTTTACCCGTCAGTCGCAATGGCGGCTTCTCATGCTGTATCATCCCAATCATGTCTCACTAATTTTGCATTCCTGGGAAACATGCCATTTCGATTGCGGGCGGGTGGGCTCTCATTTGCCCGTCATGCCATCACCTCGCCACTTCATCACGCCAGGCACCATATTTAAAGTGCAACCACATGCATACATTTCAGTGCTTCCAGCCAAGGACTGCTGCATGGAAGACATGGCTCCGAAAGGCAAGAAGACTGCAGCTCCTTGGTTTAATGACACATCCTATGAGTGCCTTTTGGACTCAGTGGAGGCAAGTCATGACGTCCTCTACCTCCGCTCTGGGTGAACACCAGCCATCAAGGTCACCAATCCGGCTTGGTAGGCGGTGGCAATAGTGGTCAGCGCCAATGCCCTGCAAAAGAGGGCAGCCACCCAGTGCCGCTACAGGATGAATGGTCTCATCCGTTCCGCCAAGGTAATTCACTCTTCTCATCGCTCTCAATTCACACACTCTCAAACCCATCACCCATCCACAGGGATCTCACACCTCAAGGGACAACACCGCTAACTCACACACACCCTCACATCTCCATCAGGCTCATATCCTCTGGAGCTCACATCCTCATCCCGTCCATAACTCCGCTCACCACAGAAACATTCCACGCAGTGCCATATGTCCTGTTCACACTCTCTCCATCTGTTTTCATGCAGGAGAAGCTGGCTCACATCAGCAGGGAGAGGTCCCAGACCAGGGGTGGAGTGGCCCACATTAGACCCCTCAATCATTTTGAGGAGTGTGCCATCGCGCTTACTGCTGAGGACATGAACTGTGCCTGAGGTGACGGTGAGGTCGGCGACGAACACCCTCATGAGGATCCCGCACCATATCATCCCTCTCTCAACGCAACTGTGAGTGCTCTCTCTCCTGCTTTTGACACTGCTGCCATGCACAAATTATCTCTACTTTGGTTCACAGGGAGCTCTGCCAAGTGACTGACACCCTCAGCCAGCCAGTCCCTCAGCTCCATCCAGGTCCACATCTCCAGCCAAGAGGACACCTCCTCCATTGAAGGGAAATAAGCAGCCTGGAAGTCCCATCACAGTGCTTACCCACACCCTGCACCAGTGCAGAGACACACACCTTGGTGGGATCTAGATCTAGAGCAGGCTCAGCTTCACAATCTGGTGGTCACCTCATGGACACATGTCCGCAGCAGGAGGAGACAGGTTCAGCCGAGTTCCCCAGCACTCGGAGGACTGCTGGGGAAGAGGCATCTGTGAGGTCCGGGTCAGATGACAAGCCTCTGGATTTGGCCTTCCTACTTATCCTGACTCCTTCCTCCAGCCTTACTTCTTCCTCCAACCTTACCCCTTCCCCTTTCCTGAATCCTTCCTCCATCTTTACTCCTTCCCCTCTCTGGAATCCTTCCTTCCCCCTTACACCTACCTCCCCAGTTGCCCCCGTCTTCTCCCCCTTCACTCCCTCCTCCCCCACACTCCCTCCCCCTCCCAACCTCAACCCCCCTGACACTTCATTCCCCCCCTCCTAACCTCACTCCCCCTGACAACTTAGTTCTCCCCCTCTCAACCTTACCACCTGACACACCTCTTCCTCTCCCAGTCGATCTTAGACCTTCCTCTCTCATCCCCCACCCCGGGACATCTTCCTCTCCCAAACACAGCTGGACCTTCCTCTCCACCCCCTCGACCATCATCCATTGTGAGCAGACCCTCAACGGTGACTTTCCACCTTCCGTGAGCTGCTTCACAGCAGAGCCATGACCAGGAGAATCCATCCAGCATGCCACGGACGTTCCTCCAGGGTCCTGTTGCTGTCGGGCTCCAGCATCTTCTGCTCCTCGGGTGTCTGCGATGTGAGCAAGGCCCTGAAGGTAAGTCCCAACTTCTGCACATCACACTTGTCAAGGCGTGTTTTGCACTGATACGGGCGGATGATCCAGCGGGGGCGGGGATGAGTCTGGCAGGCTGGCCTTATAATGATATGTTGGTGTATTACAATGAGGTTCCTGATATCCGGCGACGGGAAATGCGGCCCACCATTGACGGGCTGAGCGGACGACTGTAAACTGGTTTCACAATGTCGTGAAACTGGTTTTTGGTCTTCTCGCCATATAGTCCACTCACGCCTCTGGACACACCCAATGCAAGCGGGCACGGAAAATCCTGTCCATGGTATCATCAGTCCTGATATATTTCAAGTTCAATTCATTAGAAATGAGACTGGAACGACAAAGGAAGATAAGCCAAGTTTATGCAACTGGTTCTCAGAAGTTAATCCTTTAAGGTCCAATATCATTTTAGTGAATCTGCATTGGTCTCCAAGGTCAGTATACCTTCCCTGAGGCACCAAAATTGAACACAGCGTTCGATGAGGTCTGACCACGCTCTGTACAACTGGAGCTTCACTTCATCAGTTTTGTATTCCAGCACTCCTGGGTTAAAATTCTACACTCCATGAGCCTTTGTGCTTACTTTAGCCTTTCCCCCTACCCCTCCTTTGAGCAACCCTCTTTCCTCCCTTTTAAGGTCTTCATTGTCTCCTGCCCTCCCAATCAGCACTCTAGGGCCGGGCTTTTATGTGGACCCGAGAAGAGTGCTGGGAAGTGAGAAGGGGTGGAGAAATCAGAGGAATTTTACCAGCTATGGGGAAGGTGGTGGATGGCCCTCCTGCCCTTAGGCCAATTGAGGCCCTTAAGTGGCCAATTAAGTGGCGGCTGAGCCTTTGCCATCCGGAGAGACCACCAGATATACAATGGCGGCCTTCTTTGGGCTTGGGGTGGGGGTGCCTCTCCTGATTGGAGCCCCTGGCCCATGCAGAGCCCCGCGGCACCAAGGCCCTTTCGGTAGCATCCCCACCCCCATCCTCCTGAATGAACCCCCCTGCCCGCCCATGCCTACTTGAATGGCTGTGGCGAGCCTGACTCCACTTACCTAGCTTCCAGGCCCTCCATTGCTGTTGCCGCTGCCTGGTTGCAGTCCCAGCAATGGCCACCTCTCCTGGTGGTGCTGCTGGGACTACGGAGCTGCTGGCTGTCCAGTTGGCCAGCAACTCTTGGGGTTGGCCTCATCTCTTAAAGGATTGGGAGCCCCAACTGCACGTAGTTAATTTTCTGCTGCACATGAAATTGGGTCAGGTTCCTTAACTGGTGGAGGAGGTGTTGTCCCCGACCTTCCAGCCAGTGGATAGGGTCGCCGCTGCCCCATAAAATCCCGGGCTAAGTGTCTCCAAGTGTTAAGCTCCCCCTTTTCCTCCTCCAGTTTCTAGACTAAGCGATTCCTCATCTTCAGTGATTTTATTATCCTGACTTCCCTTGCTCCTTCTCCTGAACTCACCACTTGCTTCTCTTACCTAAACTTCTCCCTTTCTTTCTCTGCATACTCTGTAAACTTCCCTATCCATTTTCAGGGTATTCCATCCCCCACAGCATCTCTCGGGTGGGCTCTCTACTCCTGAACACTGGCAAGGCTGCCTCTGGCTACTTCCTTGTATCCTTCATCACCCACATCCACCTACCAATTTTCTTCTGCATCTGTCCCTGGAAAAAAAACTCTCCCCATGTTATTTACAGTTATATTCTCAAACTCTGTACAGCCTCACCACAAAGTCTCGGCAGCTGTTGATTTGATCAATCGCTCCACCTTTGAATTCCCAGCAAAACTTTCACTGTTTCCCCTCTCAGTCATTTCTCTGGTACAGAGCCCATCTTCACTTCAAGTCTAAGGAGAGTGAATGTGAGCGTACTTGGTGCACAATTGACTTACCCATCCAGAACCAGATTTGACTCAACCACATCAAGCTTTCCTGAGCCTTCATCTCCAAGATGGACCATCCATTCAGCTGTGGCTGCTGCTTCCCTCTTTCCCTTACCTGCCAAGTCAAACTCCCATATTCCTTTTTTCAACCCCAGCCCTGAATTTTCAGATATCCATAGTTTCTCTGCATCAGCTCATCTCATCCATTAGACCCATCTCCTGCTCCGACTGCATTCCCAATAATCTCTTGATCACTCAACTTCCCTCCCTGGCCCCCATGCTCATTGACATTGTAAATGGTTCTGTCTCCTCAGGCACTGTCCCCCTAGTTTTTCAAAACCACTATTATCACCCACTTCTCCAAAATCCTACCCTTCACACTTCTGTTCTTCCTATCAATAGCCCTATCTCTGGCCTCCTGTCCCTCCAAGGTCCTGAAGGTCTGGGTTCCCTCCCAGATCTATGCTCAGCTTTCCCACAACTCACAACTTGAATCTCTCCACACTGGTCAATCTTGTCACTGGTCCCAATCCCTGTGGCCGTGACCATGGTGCACTAACCCACCTCACCCTTTTGACCCGCCTGCAGCCTTTTACACTGTCAATCACATGATTCTCCTTCAAGACAACTCCTCCATTGCCTAACTCCATGAGATTGCCCTTGTTTGATTATAGTCTTCCCTATCTGTTCGTAGCAATGATCTCTCTTCTCAACCCGGCAATGATTCTCTGGAGAGGCTCAAGGAGCTAGCCTTGGTCCTCTCTCTCTCTTCCTAAGCTGTTCTTGGCAACAGTACCCATGTACCTGGGGTCAACACATACACTGATGATGCCGAACTCTGCCTCTCTTGATCCGACCATTGCCTCTGTGCTGTTAGAGTGCTCATCGACATCTAGTCTTGGAAATTCTGTAACTTTCTCCAGCTAAACACAGGGAGTGCTAAAAAGTTAGTTAAGGAAAAAGTGGGACCTATCAGAGATGAAGATGGAAACTTGTGCGTAGATGCAGAGGCTGTGGGAAGGGTTTTGAATGGATATATTGTCTCCGTGTTTACAAAGGAAAGGGAGGATGTAGATATAGTAGTCCAGGAGGAACACTGTGAGATATTGAACTGGATAGTCATAAAGATACAGGAAGTACTCAAAGGGTTGAAATTCTTGAAAGTTGATAAGTCACCAGGCCAGATGGATTGTTTCCGAGGCTGCTGAAGGAAGTCAGGGAGGAGATAGCAGATGCTCTGAGGATGATTTTCCAATCTTCACTAGATACAGGGGAGGTACCGGAGGACTGGAGAAATGCAAACGTAGTTCCATTGTTTAAAAAGGGATCAAAGGAAATGCCAAACAATTATAGGCCAGTTAGCCTTACATCGGTGGTGAGCAAATTAGTAGAATCAATCCTGAGAGATAGGATTAACTGTCATGTGGAAAGGCATGGACTAGTCAAGGATGGTCAGCATGGATTTGTTAAAGAAAGGTCTTGCCTCACAAATTTGATTGAATTCTTTGAGGAAGTGACAAGAAGGGTTGATGAAGGTAGTGCGGTGGATGTTGTGTACATGGATTTTAGCAAGGCATTTGACAAGGTCCCACATGGCAGATTGGTCAGGAAAGTAAAAGCCCATGGGATTCAGGGTAGTGTGGCAAACTGGATAAATGGTTGGCTCTGTAACAGGAAACAAACGGTAATGGTCGATGGATGCCCTTGCGAATGGAAAGTTGTCACAAGTGATGTTCCACAGAGTTTGGTGTTGGGACCCTTGCTGTTTGTGTTATATATTAACGACTTGTTTGCCTTGTTAGAGAATTCTAGAACCAGGGAACATAGATTCAAGATAAGTGGCAGAAGGTGTAGGGGGGACATGAGGAAGAACTTTTTTACGCAGAGGGTAGTGGGTGTCTGGAATTCGCTGCCCAAGTTGGTGGTAGAGGCAGATACTTTAAACTCTTTTAAAAAGTACCTGGATCTGCACCTAAAGTGCTGTAAGCTGCAGGGCTATGGGCCGGGTGCAGGAAGGTGGGATTAGAAAGGGCACCTGGGTGTTCTCAGGCTGGCATGGACAAGATGGGCCGAATGGCCTCCTTCTATGCTGTAACTTTTCTATAGTTCTATGGAAGACCAAAGCCACTGTCTTTGGCCCTTGTCACAAGACCAGAAACAACTTTTGGCGAAGATATCCTCTTGCATACTGCGTTGGTAATAGAATGTTATCATTTATTGTGAGGGGAATTGATTACAAAAGTAGGGAGGTTATGCTTCAGTTATACAGGGCACTGGTGAGACCATCTGAAGTATTGGGTACAGTACTGATCTCCTTAATAAAGAAAGGTGTAAATGCATTAGAAGCAGTTCAGAGAAGGTTTACTAGATTAATATCAGGAATAGGTGGGTTGTTTTATGAGGAAAGGTTGGATAGGTTAAGCTTGTATCCACTGGAATTTAGAAGAGTAAAAGGCAGCTTAATTGAAACCTTTAAGACAGGATGGATGTGGAGAGGATGTTTCCTCTTGTGGGAGAATCTAGAACTAGGGGTCACTGTTTAAAAATAAGGGGTCACTCATTTAAGACAGAGATGAGGAGAAATTTTTTCTCTCAGAGGGTCATGAGTCTTTGGCATTCCCTTCTTCAAAAGACGGTGGAAGCAGAGTCTTTGAATATTTTTAAGGCAGAGCTAGATAGATTCTTGGTTAACAAAGGGGTAAAAATTGGCAGGAATGTGGAGTTGAGTTTATATTCAGATCAGCCATGATCTTATTGAATGGCGGAGCAGACTTGAGGGGCCGATTGGCCTACTCCTTCTCCTAATTTGTATGTTCATATTTCGTGTGGTAGAGGGTGATACCATGTGCACAACTCTGGTGAAATTATTGTCTTGCATACTGTGTTGATAGTGGGTAATACCGTGTGCACAGAACATTCACGTCCTATGCAGGGGCGTTCAGCAGTTCTGAAAACCTCTCATTTCCTTCTGATATGAGTCTGTAACCACTGCAAGATTAGGCTATGAGATAATTGATCACCTGCAAAATCCACTTCTCCCTTCAACATGTTCACCTTGAGGGAACCGACCTCGGCAGCTAACTTCAATCTTTGAAATGTTTACAGTTGGAGTTGAGCTTCAGCACACCATGGAACTCATTGGCTGTGATGGAATGTTCAGTAACAAGCAACGACACAGATCAGTGATGTGATTTCGAAGAAACTTCCCCACTAGTTTTATTGTGGGAAACTGGGGTTAGTTGCGGTGATCAGCCACATGATTGTGGGTGATGTAGAAACAACAAAAGCTGCTCCTCGTCCCCAACTATACCTAATGTTAATATGTACCAAATAATCACTATAATCAGAATAACCAGTATAATCATCTTAACAAAGGATTAATCGGCATTATCAATTTGACACTAAATAAGCAGGTAAATCATGTTAACAAGGAATAACTAACATAATCATTTTAAAAAAGGAATAATGGGGTCTAAGTTTAACATTGTCGTACCCATTCATTGCACCCATTTTACAGGTCGAAATCAGGTGCGATGGTAACCACTTTAGGAGAGGCCCACGTCTGACCTGCACAATCCAGTCATTGGTAAATTGGTTGGGGCCTTTTTTTAAGATGGCCGCAGATGAGGGCAGGCCTCATTCCATTTTTAAAATTAAGTCCCTATGCTATTTCAGATCTGGATTGTTAAACTCATATGCCTGAGTGAAACATTGTGATGTCTAAATGTTGGTGTTTCTGGATCACTTTGGTCTCTAAAGCAGGCAGATGGGACCTCAGTCTTAACGTATCATCCTCCAACAGTGCAATGTTCCTTCCCCACTGCACTGACACGTCAGCCCTAAGGCCGCTTAAAAAAAAAGGCCACAAAATTTTCACTTTGCCACTTTAGTTTGGAGTTGAAAGCTCCCTCTGCATCCATTGTGGGTTGCTGTCAGCCTGCCCTTGACACCCCGCCATCCCCCAATCTCCCAGAGACACCTAGGCCACTTGGTGGGGCGTAAACTTGGAAAAGGCCCTGAGCGAGAAGCCTGATTGTGAGGTTGTCCCTCATAGCTCACCTGAATTATTCTGATAAGGCCTCACAATAGATTTAGTTCAGGCCCATCATTTTCTGCATAATGCCACAGGAATCCTGGCCAGTTTGAGCTATAAAAGGCATTTAAATATGAATCACTGCTAATTAAGAATTCATAATCGTTTTAACAAGAGAATAATCATTTTTTAGTGGTGGTTGTGCCATCAGGGCCATTTAAAAAAATTAAACCTTTAGCAAACATTTTCAGCCACTTCAACATCCTTTGCCTGTTTTTGGTTTTTCTGTTGAATTTACTTGTTTTGAGCAGAGAGAATGTTTTTTGAGTAAGTTGTGGTTAATGATGATGTCAGTGTGGAAGGGAGAGAGCTACCACCAAGCCACAATTGGCACTTTGCTGACATAACAATGGTCACTGTGTTTCAAACTAATTAATAGTATCTTGTACTTCAGGATGTTTCTGAGAGATATAATGAGTATAATGAGTAAATTCGATGCAATCTATCTTGTTAATATGTCTGACAGTGGGCTGGATTGATTTGATTCACTCACTGCTGATTCAGGGGCAGCAATTCCCTCAGAGGCTGATTTGATTCGGTGGACTGAAGACCAGTTTCACACAACAAAGTCAGAATTGTCTTTTTAGAAAGTTTTTGCTGTAGAACATCAGTTGATAGTGACAGGTGACCAGGAGGCTCCACTCTACAATCCAAGGGTAAATGATCCACTTTCACGAAAAAACACTTCAAAGTAGAGATTAGCTCCTCCAAACCCCCAAATCTCCCCCAGGATGTGTGGCACAGGTTCAGAGGGGCACTAAAAATACAGAATTGTGGAATGTACCCCCAACATGCAGCATATGCGGCTGCTGCTCTTTTTATAATGGTGGGTACCTGTGTCCCATTTTGGAGAGGCTGGACACTTCATTATAACATTTAAATCAGTGAAGTTGGGAGCTGTGTTTTATAAATTTAACTGCTGCCAGCTGGGTTTTCCAGACTTCTGGAAGCCTAGCAGCTAAATGGAGATGGGCGCGGCCAGATCAAGAAGGTAGTTTCTCTTTGGAGCATTCTTTGTGGGTCAGGAGGATCAGCCAACACCTACACCCTCCACTCCACTCTCTTACCTCCTGCCCAGCAATCAGTCAGCAGCCCCCTCCATCAAGCTGCATTCTGTAGTTTTCTGCCTCAGTATGGACAAAATCTCTCACATTAACTCCAGTCATTTTTAAAATTCTTTCGCGGGATGTAGGCTTCGCTGGCTAGGCCAGCATTTTATTGCCCATCCCTAATTGCCCTTGAGAAGGTGGTGGTGAGCTGCCTTCTTGAACTGTTGCAATCCATGTGGTGTAGCTACACCCACAGTGCTGTTATGGAGGGAGTTTCAGGGTTTTGACCCAGCGACAGTGAAGGAACGGCAACATATTTCCAAGTCAGGATGGTGAGTGACTTGGAGGGGAACTTCCAGGTGGTGGTGTTCCCATGTATCTGCTGCCCTTGTCCTTCTATGTGGCAGAGGTGGCGGGTTTGGAAGGTGCTGACTAAGGAGCCTTGGTGAATTCCTGCAGTGCATCTTGTAGTTGGTACACACTGCTGCAAGTATGCATCAGTGGTGGAGGAAGTGAATGTTTGTGGATGGGGTGCCAATCTGGCGGGCTGCTTTGTCCTGGGTAATGTTGAGCTTCTTGAGTGTTGTGGGAGCTGCACTCATCCAGGCAAGTGGAGAGTATTCTATCACACTCCTGACTTGTGCCTTGTAGATGGTGGACATGCTTTGGGGAGTCAGGAGGTGAGTTATTTGTCACAAAATTTCCAGCCTCTAAACTGCTCGTGTAGCCACAGTATTTATATGGCTAGCCCAGTTCAGTTTCTGGTCAATGGTGATCCTCAGGATGTTTATAGTGGGGGATTCAACGATGGTAATGCTATTGATATGTCAAGGGGGGATGGTTGGATTCTCTCGTGTTGGAGATGGTCATTGCCTGGCACTTGTGTGGTGCGAATGTAACTTACCACTTATCAGCTCAAGCCTCAATATTGTCCGGGTCATGCTGCATATGGACATGGACTGCTTCAGTATCTGAGGAGTCACAAATGATGTTGAACATTGTGTAACCATCAGCGAACATCCCCACTTCTGACCTTACGATGGAGGGAAGGTTATTCATGAAGCAGCTGAAGATGGTTGGGCTTAGGACACTACCCTGAGGAACTCCTGCAGTGATGTCCTGGGACTGAGATGATTGACCTCCAAAAACCACAACCTTTGTGCTAGGTACGGCTCCAACCAGTGGAGAGTTTTCCCCCTGATTCCCATTGACTCCAGTTTTTCTAGGGCTCCTTGATGCCACACATGGCCAAATGCTGCTTTGATGTCAAGGGCAGTCACTCTCACCTCACCTCTGGAGTTCAGCTCTTTTGTCCATGTTTGAACCAAGGCTGTAATAAGGTCAAGAGCTGAGTGGGTCTGGTGGAACCCAAGCTGAGCGTCAGTGAGCAGATTATTTCTGAGTAAGTGCTGCTTGATAGCACTGTTGATGACCCCTTTCATCACCTTGCTGATGATCGAGAGTAGACTGATGGGGTGGTAATTGTTAAATTTGTCTTGTTTTTTGTGTACAGGACAATTTTCAACATTGCCAGGCAGATGCCAGTGTTGTAGCTGTATCGTACTGACTAGGGGCGCAGCCAGTTCTGGAGCACAAGTCTTCAGTACTATTGTCAGAATGTTGACAGGGCCCGTGGATCTTGAACTGTCCAGTGATTGGTCAACCATCCCGCTTACCCCATCAAACTATTTTCTCTGGTCCTTTGTCCTGCTATCAGCATTAACCACTGCCCCCTACCCCAGCCCCCATCAAACCCCGATCTATAGCTGCCTGTTCCACGATCAGCCCCCAACCCTTCCACACTCCCTTCAAGCCCAGATCATTTCCTCCTTTCTGATTGCCAGGCTCTGTTAAATTTGGCAAGACCTCATCCCTGTGATTACTGGAATTCACTTGTACTCCCTCTCTGTCAATACTGGGACCTTTGTTGAAACAGCCCTTTTTGCCCATCTCCGAAATCTTAACAAAGAATCATTGTCTGAATGATTTTTGTCCTGGATGGCTCGCAGCAGTGTGCGCTGGATTTAATCTTTAATACCTAGAGACTCCAGGACAATCTTGGGAGGTTGGTGACGCTGGTGAAGACCCACTTTTGATGAGACTTAGCAGATGCCAACAGGTTTACTGACTCCACATATATTCAATGCCTGATGGACAATGGGTGTGGGATGGAAGGGGATTGGTGCTCAGAGGTGTGCTAATTCTGTGATTGTACACTCATTACTAAGCCAACGACATCTGCACTGGCTCGGACAAGCTCGTTGGACTCATGACAGTCGTATACCCAAAGGCCTTCCATGCAGTGAACTGGACACTGGGTCACGACCTACTGAGCATCCACACCTGTTCCACAAGGACACCTGCAAGAAAGGTATGAAGGTGGTGGACATTGACACTGACAAATGGGAGACTGACTGTTTGGAAGGACATCGGAAGAGCTGAAACGAAAAGCTCAGCTGGCCAAGGAGAGGGCCCAGAGAAAACAGAGGCCAGTGAATCATGCACCTTCTCCGCCCACTGTCTTCCTCTGCAGCAAACACGGCAGAGGCTGCCATGCCAGAGTGGGCTCCTGAGTGACACTAGGCGATGATTAACGTAGAGTGGTGCAAACCATCATCTCAGGAGATGGAAGGCTGCCAGTAATGGTGCTGAGAGGCTTATATAGCATCCTGTCCCAAAATTGGAGCTGAATTATAAAAATGACTCCATCCCCTGAAATTCTGGAGATTCATTTAAGTTCACTATTTTCTCCCCATGACTGTTTTTTTACTTAAATTAAATCCAATCTATGAGTTGTTCTTTGTGTCTTTGTAGATTCCCTGTTATTTTGTTCTTTCCTCCATGTTGAAAAAAGATAGAAAGTATTCATTTAACAAGTCTGCCTTTTCCTTATTATCCATTATAGCCTCACAAGTATCTGCTGTTAACTAACCCACATTCCTCCTTACCACTCTTTTTCATTTACTGTACTTAATAAAATCTTCTTCTGTTAGTTTTGCAAGCATTTTCTCATACTTCCTTTTTGCACCTAAGCTGCAATATTCAAAAAAGAATTTTTTTTTTCATTAATTGTTCACAGGGTGAGGGACTAAGATCTCACACTGTATACTTTTATAAAATATATAGAGATATCCTCATGGCTATTTCTAAAATTTAAAAAAAAACAAGCAAAAATCCTTAAGATGGTTGAATATGTGTCTATCTGTGACCCCAGGACAAAAGAAGCCACTTTGCATTTTGGGAAATCTCACACCTCATTATCTCTGAGGAGCTGCTAATGATCACCTGGGACTTCAAAGAGAGCTATACAAAGGTCATTGCATTTAATAATCCAGGCTGGCCAGGAGATGGTTCATCTACTAAGACAAAGGTCCTGCAACCTTCCTTTCAATTCCTAATGGCTAAGGCTCTTTGGAATCCTGACGATGGATACAAATCCTTTGTCAAAGATGGTGGAGAGGTGGGAGTCATGTGACATGGGCCTTTGGCTTGTGGAACAAATAATATTGCCTTGATGAATTGCATAGCTCAGCCTGCTGTTTAACATCTGATTCGCAGGCCACACTGAAGGAGCTCTGGCCCAGGTTGGACACCTGGCCCCATCTACCCTGTTTCTGCTGGAAGCCTTTACCATCCCCTGCTCCCGTGTTTTGAGTGTGTGCAACCAAACTAACCCTTTGAGTTCATCCTATCTTGAGTTTGCTGTGGGTTTATTAATAGAAAATTGGATCACATGAAAACCGAGGGGTTGGGGAAATACGCCACTGCTTACACATAGACACAATGGGCTGAATGGCCTCCTTCTATGCTGTAACCATTCTATAACTCTTTGTCAGTCAATTGGAAGATTCTTGACTGTTAGTCAAACAGCCAATTTTTCAATTTCTGATAAATATACAACTAATGAATGAAAGTGCTTAAATAAAATAATAACTACATACAATTTTCTTTGCTACCCAATGAATTTTCTCCAGGGTTTCTCACATCAGTGCCTTGGAGATGAACCTTTAATTCCTGCAGGCTCCAGATTACACCTGGAGGGTTGGTAACCCCAGAATGAGCAAAGCAGTGAAACACAATGGCATGAATAGTAATTCAGTGTCTGTCTTTCTCTTTCAGCTGTGCCACTGTGAATCTGCCACCAAATGTAACAATATCACACAGTATTTCATGTTTTCTCGCTGCTGTGCCAAGTGTCCACCGGGTAAGTACAGAACCAACAATAGGGAATGATGGATTCCTGGGGGGATCGACCAGAAGGCTGGAATATAAACTGGGCCAGTGATAGATGCTAGGCCATTCAGGAGTGAAATCAGGAAGCATTTCTTCACACACAGGGCAACAAACATCTGGAATACTGTCCCCCAGTGGGCTGTGGAAGCTGGAACCAATTGGAGCTTTCAAGATTTAGACTTTGCTTAGGCTTGGGTATCTAGGGAAATGGGGTTGAATCCCAAACTGGTCATGTTTTAATTGAATGGCTTGAGGGGCTGGATGGCCCCCTCCTGTTCATTTTTATGAAATGGCTTTCCAAGATTTTATCAGTGTTTCAGGGATCGACTTCCACAATTCTACTCATTTCTTGTGGGAAACATGAATCAATGGCTTTGAATAGTGTCCAAGCCACTCAAATGGTTTGTATATTGAACATCTGGGAGTTGCAGGATGGAATCTGAGTGAGTAGTTAGTTGGTATCTGAGTGGATGGAATCAGAGTGTTCAGGTAAAAATAAGAATTAAACTTGAGTAGGACATGGTGACACAGACGCATAGAACAGCTTAGAGCTACAGAGTGGGGAGTGATTCAGGCTTGATCCTTTAACCTTGATTGGTGCCATTGTGCTGGGAGATGAGTGAGTGTTCAGTGAGGTTAGTGCTTCATGGTAAATTAGCCTGTCATTAGTCACTGCCTAGACTCTAGATGCGTACATGAAGAATAGATACTTGTCTGAGGTACCAGAAGGCTGATGGTGCCTGTATAACCCTCAGGACAGGTGGCGGACAGGGGAAGAAAACTAAGGGCTGAATTTCCCCCCCCCCCACCATTGGGGGCCTGTGCAGGAGCGAGCGTGAACCCGATTGGCGCCCCCAATCAGGTGCGCGCCGCCATTTTACATGGGCAGGCCAATTAAGTCCTGCCCAGCGTGACCTGCACCGGGAAGCGTTGTGCGCTCCCTGTACGGGCGGGGGGGGATTCCCTGTGCATGAAAGAGCGCATAAATCTCCCTGAAGCACAGAGGTGCCTCAGGGAGATTAGTTTAAGTTCTGAAGAATTTAATAAAGGTAAAAAAAAATTTTAAGGACACGTCCCCTCATGTGAAACTGTCACATGAGCTGGGACATGTCCATTAATTTTTTCAAAAAATTTTTAAAAATTAATGAACCCTTCATGAGACCTCATCCCACCCGTGGATGAGGTTTCATGAAAAATGCGAAGGCTGCCTGGGCTCTTCGCCTGACCCCCAACCTTAAGGTTGGATGGGCAGCATTCTTAACAACTTTAATTACTTTGTTAATGGCCTTAATAGGCCTTTGACACTTCGGCGGGCGCACAGCTGACGCCGCTGGGCACCCGCCAAACTGACAATCTAAATGACGCGCAGTGACATCAGGATGCCCGCCCGACATCACCACGCATCGTTTTACGCGCTGGCGAGTAGGCCCCGCCTCCACTCATCGATGGGAAAATTCTTCCCTAAGAATAAAAAATAACTGATTGGGCTTTGCAATTGGGCGAGGGAGAAGCTGAGCTAATCAGATCAGGAAGTTGCCAGGTTTTATTTAGTTGCTGATCTGTGCTGATTTTAGTTGATCCCAGTTGAGGCCGCAGTAGGTCGCCAGAATTGACCTCTGGATTAGGAACAGATCGACCATGGTCTCAGTGCTAATGTTGGAAAGTGGATGTACTGCCAGGCTTGGCTCTGACACTTTCTCTTCGCCTTCTGGTCTGCTGCTTTTATGCATCCTCCACATTGATGGCATCATTGTTAGTCACCATAGTGATACACTCTGGAAAATTCTATAACCTCCTCAACTCCCCGTTCGCCATCTTCAAACTAACTTCTCAAAGCTTGCCTTTTTTGCCAAAGCTTCCAGTAAAGCATTCTGCACCCCCCTGCCCCCCACATCCACTAATCTTCAGCTGTGGCTCAGTGGGTAGTATTCATACCTCTGAGTTAGAAGGTTGTGGGTTCAAGTCCCATTCCAGCAACTTAAGCATAGAATCTATGCTGGCACTCAAGTACAATTCTCAGGGAGTGCTACACTGTCAGAGAGGTGTGTCTTTCAAATGAGACACTAAACCAAGGCCCCCTCACAGGTAGATGTATAATTTCAGATGGTACTATTTTGAAGAAGAACTGAGGAATTTATCGCGGTATTTTAGCCAATTTTTATCACAACCAACATCACCAAAGCAGTTTACCTGATCATTAGCTTGTTGCTGTTTGTGGGAGCTTGCTGTGCACAAATTGGCTTCCATCTTTCCTACAATAAACCAGAGCCTACATTTCCAAAGTGCTTCGGGACGTACTTAGGTTGGGAAAGCTGCTATATAAATGCAACTACTTTCGTTCCATGACATGGCATCCAATCCCTTATCTTTTCATAAACTTTGTTATTTTTCTTCTATAAAGTGCTGTTGAATGTTTTCTGCATTAATTCTGTGGCAGTGTGAAACAATGTGGAAAATCTGCTGAGAGGTTTATTTTTCTATAAGTGACCAAAGATTTGTCTGCATCAGATGTTTTCAAAACCTATCCGGGTCTGTGGAAAAGGAGCAGAACTCAAGCCAGATCTGAGAGTTGTATTCCCTGTACAATAAATTTGTACTTGTGCTGTCTATGTTGCAGGTACCTATTTGATCAGTAAATGCACAATACAAAAAGACACTGAATGCAATCGCTGTGAAGAGGGGCTATATCAGTCAAAATGGAACTTGGCTGATCACTGCCAACAGCACACGTACTGCGATCCAAGTAGGTACACATTAGCTTTCCCTTGTTTCATGTTGCATTTATTTCTGGCAGCACGTTACAGATGCATGCGTGTGTATGCATGTGCGTGTGTATGCATGTGCGTGTGTATGCATGTGCGTGTGTATGCATGTGCATGTGTATGCATGTGCGTGTGTATGCATGTGCGTGTGTATGCATATTCGTGTGTATGCATGTGCGTGTGTATGCATGTGCGTGTGTATGCATATTCATGTGTATGCATGTGCGTGTGTATGCATGTGCGTGTGTATGCATGTGCGTGTGTATGCATGTGCGTGTGTATGCATATTCATGTGTATGCATGTGCGTGTGTATGTGTTATCCTGATGCTGGAGCCAGCTTTGAAGGCAAGATTAAATTGTGCTGCACACACAAAATGGAGCGTATTTCCTCTCAATCACAATGGACTGTGAATAAATATAGACTAGTTTTTCGGGGGAGGGGAGGAGGGAAGCAAGATCCCGGCCAAATTAAATCCCCAACAGAATTTGGAAAGCCTTGTGTTTTAAATAGATGATATATTAGGCAGAATCCAAATTCAGCATTCTGTTGGAATACTAAACAGGAGGAATTCCTCTCTCTCCAGAGTGGGAGTAAAATCGGAAACCATAGGAAACATTCTGTCCGCCATTGAAAATATACAGGGGTTTCCAATTGAGATACTGCCAGCATAAGTAAATAACTTCAGCCCTACAGAGCAAGGAGGTCCACGTAAAACAGTACCCTGTGCTCATTAGGACGGGGTTGGGCTTTTTCGTGATGAAGCCTTCAGACAAACAACTTGCCAAAGCTTGGTCTCTTTATGTGTGAGTGCCACAGTTCACTGCTAGATTTACAGGAAGTGTTACAACAAAACCACAAGCTGGTTACCAGACAGGAGGAAATTGTTAAAAACACATGTACACAGCCCCTTCACTGTCGCAGATACACAGCCACATCACTGTCACAGCTACCCAGCCCTGTCACAGTCACAGCTACCCAGCCCTTTCACTGTCGCAGATACACAGCCACATCACTGTCACAGCTACACAGCCCCTTCACTGTCGCAGATACACAGCCACATCACTGTCACAGCTACCCAGCCCTGTCACTGTCACAGCTACCCAGCCCTGTCACAGTCACAGCTACCCAGCCCCGTCACTGTCACAGCTACACAGCCCCTTCACTGTCACAGCTACACAGCCCCTTCACTGTCGCAGATACACAGCCACATCACTGTCACAGCTACCCAGCCCTGTCACAGTCACAGATACCCAGCCCTGTCACAATCACAGCTACCCAGCCCCGTCACTGTCACAGCTACACAGCCCCTTCACTGTCACAGCTACACAGCCCCTTCACTGTCGCAGATACACAGCCACATCACTGTCACAGCTACCCAGCCCTGTCACTGTCACAGCTACCCAGCCCTGTCACAGTCACAGCTACCCAGCCCCGTCACAGTCACAGCTACACAGCCCTTTCACTGTCACAGCTACACAGCCCCGTCACTGTTACAGCTACACAGCCCCTTCACTGTCACAGCTATACAGCCACATCACTGTCACAGCTACACAGCCCCTTCACTGTCACAGCTACCCAGCCCTGTCACAGTCACAGCTACACAGCCCCGTCACTGTCACAGCTACACAGCCCCTTCACTGTCACAGCTACACAGCCCCTTCACTGTCACAGCTACACAGCCACATCACTGTCACAGCTACACAGCCCCTTCACTGTCACAGCTACACAGCCCCTTCACTGTCACAGCTACACAGCCCCGTCACTGTCACAGCTACCCAGCCAGGTCACTGTCACAGCTACACAGCCCCTTCACTGTCACAGCTACACAGCCCCTTCACTGTCACAGCTACACAGCCACATCACTGTCACAGCTACACAGCCCCTTCACTGTCACAGCTACCCAGCCCTGTCACAGTCACAGCTACACAGCCCCGTCACTGTCACAGCTACACAGCCCCTTCACTGTCACAGCTACACAGCCCCTTCACTGTCACAGCTACACAGCCACATCACTGTCACAGCTACACAGCCCCTTCACTGTCACAGCTACCCAGCCCTGTCACAGTCACAGCTACACAGCCCCTTCACTGTCACAGCTACACAGCCACATCACTGTCACAGCTACACAGCCCCTTCACTGTCACAGCTACCCAGCCCCGTCACTGTCACAGCTACACAGCCCCTTCACTGTCACAGCTACACAGCCCCTTCACTGTCACAGCTACACAGCCCCGTCACTGTCACAGGTACACAGCCCCGTCACTGTCACAGGTACACAGCTCCGTCACTGTCACAGCTACACAACCCCTTCACTGTCACAGGTACACAGCCCCGTCACTGTCACAGCTACACAGCCCCGTCACTGTCACAGGTACATTGCCCCGTCACTGTCACAGCTACACAACCCCGTCACTGTCACAGCTACACAGCCCCTTCACTGTCACAGCTACACAGCCCCTTCACTGTCACAGCTACCCAGCCCCGTCACTGTCACAGCTACACAGCCACATCACTGTCACAGCTACACAGCCCCTTCACTGTCACAGCTACACAGCCCCTTCACTGTCACAGCTACACAGCCCCGTCACTGTCACAGCTACCCAGCCAGGTCACTGTCACAGCTACACAGCCCCTTCACTGTCACAGCTACACAGCCCCGTCACTGTCACAGCTACACAGCCCCTTCACTGTCACAGCTACACAGCCCCTTCACTGTCACAGCTACACAGCCACATCACAGTCACAGCTACACAGCCCCTTCACTGTCACAGCTACCCAGCCCTGTCACTGTCACAGCTACACAGCCCCGTCACTGTCACAGCTACACAGCCCCTTCACTGTCACAGCTACACAGCCACATCACTGTCACAGCTACACAGCCCCTTCACTGTCACAGCTACCCAGCCCTGTCACAGTCACAGCTACACAGCCCCGTCACTGTCACAGGTACACAGCTCCGTCACTGTCACAGCTACACAACCCCTTCACTGTCACAGGTACACAGCCCCGTCACTGTCACAGGTACACAGCCCCGTCATTGTCACAGGTACATTGCCCCGTCACTGTCACAGCTACACAACCCCATCACTGTCACAGCTACACAGCCCCGTCACTGTCACAGCTACACAGCCCCTTCACTGTCACAGCTACACAGCCCCTTCACTGTCACAGCTACACAGCCACATCACTGTCACAGCTACACAGCCCCTTCACTGTCACAGCTACACAACCCCTTCACTGTCACAGCTACACAGCCCCGTTACTGTCACAGCTACCCAGCCAGGTCACTGTCACAGCTACACAGCCCCTTCACTGTCACAGCTACACAGCCCCGTCACTGTCACAGCTACACAGCCCCTTCACTGTCACAGCTACACAGCCACATCACTGTCACAGCTACACAGCCCCTTCACTGTCACAGCTACCCAGCCCTGTCACAGTAACAGCTACCCAGCCCCGTCACTGTCACAGCTACACAGCCCCTTCACTGTCACAGCTACACAGCCCCTTCACTGTCACAGCTACACAGCCCCGTCACTGTCACAGGTACACAGCCCCGTCACTGTCACAGGTACACAGCTCCGTCACTGTCACAGCTACACAACCCCTTCACTGCCACAGGTACACAGCCCCATCACTGTCACAGGTACACAGCCCCGTCACTGTCACAGCTACACAGCCCCTTCACTGTCACAGCTACACAGCCCCTTCACTGTCACAGCTACCCAGCCCCGTCACTGTCACAGCTACCCAGCCCCTTCACTGTCACAGCTACTCAGCACCGTCACTGTCACAGCTACCCAGCCCTGTCACAATCACAGCTACCCAGCCCCGTCACAGTCACAGCAACGCAGCCCCGTCACTGTCACAGCTACACAGCCCCGTCACTGTCACAGCTACACAGCCCCGTCACTGTCTCAGGTACACAGCCCCGTCACTGTCACAGGTACACAGCCCCGTCACTGTCACAGGTACACAGCCCCGTCACTGTCACAGGTACACAGCCCTGTCACTGTCTCAGGTACACAGCCCCTTCACTGTCTCAGGTACACAGCCCCGTCACTGTCACAGGTGCACAGCCCCGTCACTGTCACAGCTACACAACCCCTTCACTGTCTCAGGTACACAGCCCCGTCACTGTCTCAGGTACACAGCCCCGTCACTGTCACTGGTACACAGCCCCATCACTGTCACAGCTACACAACCCCTTCACTGTCTCAGGTACACAACGCCTTCACTGTCTCAGGTACACAGCCCCGTCACTGTCTCAGGTACACAGCCTCGTCACTGTCACAGCTACACAGCCTCGTCACTGTCACAGGTGCCCAACCCCGTCACTGTCTCAGGTACACAGTCCTGTCACTGTCACAGCTACATAACCCCTTCACTGTCACAGGTACACAACCCTGTCATTGTCACAGGTACGCAGCCCCGTCACGGTCACAGGTACATTGCCGCGTCACTGTCTCAGGTACACAGCCCCGTCACTGTCACAGC
This sequence comes from Cetorhinus maximus, assembly GCF_964194155.1. Lineage (NCBI taxonomy): Eukaryota > Metazoa > Chordata > Chondrichthyes > Lamniformes > Cetorhinidae > Cetorhinus > Cetorhinus maximus. Next base: position 62,415,385 of record NC_135891.1, on the reverse strand, counting down.
TACACAGCCCCGTCACTGTCTCAGGTACACAGCCCCGCCACTGTCACAGATACACAACCCCTTCACTGTCTCAGGTACACAGCCCCGTCACTGTCTCAGCTACATAGCCCCGTCACTGTCTCAGGTACACAGCCCCTTCACTGTCACAGGTACACAGCCCCGTCACTGTCTCAGCTACACAGCCTCGTCACTGCCACAGGTACACAGCCTCGTCACTCTCACAGCTACATAACCCCTTCACTGTCACAGCTACACAGCCTCGTCACTGTCTCAGGTACACAGCCTTGTCACTGTCACAGGTACACAACCCCGTCACTGTCACAGGTACACAGTCCTGTCACTGTCACAGCTACATAAACCCTTCACTGTCACTGGTACACAGCCCTGTCATTGTCACAGGTACGCAGCTCTGTCACTGTCACAGATACACAGCCCCGTCATTGTCACAGGTACATAGCCCTGTCACAGTCACAGGTACACAGCTCCGTCACTGTCTCAGGTACGCAGCCCCGTCACTGTCTCAGGTACACAGCCCCGTCACTGTCACAGGTACACAGCCCCGTCACTGTCACAGCTACACAGCCCCGTCACTGTCACAGATACACAGCCCCGTCACTGTCTCAGGCACACAGTCCCCTCACTGTCTCAGGTACACAGCCCCGTCACTGTCTCAGGTGCACAGCCCCGTCACTGTTACAGGTACACAGCTCCGTCACTGTCTCAGGTACATAGCCCCTTCACTGTCTCAGGTACACAGCCCTGTCACTGTCACAGGTACACAGCTCCGTAACTGTCACAGCTACCCAGCGCTGTCACTGTCACAGGTACACAGCCCCGTCATTGTCACAGCTACACAGCCCCCTCACTGTCTCAGGTACGCAGCCCTGTCACTGTCTCAGGTACGCAGCCCCGTCACTGTCTCAGGTACACAGCCCCGTCACTGTCACAGCTACACAGCCCTGTCACTGTCACAGATACACAGCCCCGTCACTGTCTCAGGCACACAGCCCCCTCACTGTCTCAGGCACGCAGCCCCGTCACTGTCTCAGGTACACAGCCCCGTCACTGTCACAGGTACACAGCTCCGTCACTGTCTCAGGTACATAGCCCCATCACTGTCTCAGGTACACAGCCCTGTCACTGTCACAGGTACACAGCTCCGTCACTGTCACAGCTACCCAGCGCTGTCACTGTCACAGGTACACAGCCCCGTCATTGTCACAGCTACACAGCCCCCTCACTGTCTCAGGTACGCAGCCCCGTCACTGTCTCAGGTACGCAGCCCCGTCACTGTCTCAGGTACACAACCCCGTCACTGTCACAGCTACACAGCCCCGTCACTGTCTCAGGTACACAGCCCCGCCACTGTCACAGATACACAACTCCTTCACTGTCTCAGGTACACAGCCCCTTCACTGTCACAGGTACACAGCCCCGTCACTGTCTCAGCTACACAGCCTCGTCACTGCCACAGGTACACAGCCTCGTCACTCTCACAGCTACATAACCCCTTCACTGTCACAGCTACACAGCCTCGTCACTGTCACAGGTACACAACCCCGTCACTGTCACAGGTACACAGTCCTGTCACTGTCACAGCTACATAACCCCTTCACTGTCACTGGTACACAGCCCTGTCATTGTCACAGGTTCGCAGCCCTGTCACTGTCACAGATACACAGCCCCGTCATTGTCACAGGTACACAGCCCTGTCACAGTCACAGGTACGCAGCTCCGTCACTGTCTCAGGTACGCAGCCCCATCACTGTCTCAGGTACACAGCCCCGTCACTGTCACAGGTACACAGCCCCGTCACTGTCACAGCTACACAGCCCCGTCACTGTCTCAGGTATACAGCCCCGTCACTATCACAGATACACAGCCCCGTCACTGTCTCAGGTACACAGCCCCGTCACTGTCACAGGTACACAGCCCCATCACTGTCACAGGTACACAGCCCCGTCACTGTCTCAGGTACACAGCCACGTCACTGTCTCAGGTACACAGCCCCATCACTGTCACAGGTAGACAGCCCCGTCACTGTCTCAGGTACGCAGCCCCGTCACTGTCTCAGGTACACAGCCTCGTCACTGTCACAGCTCCACAGCCCCGTCATTGTCACAGCTACACAGCCCCATCACTGTCACAGGTACACAGCCCCGTCACTGTCACAGGTACACAGCCCCGTCACTGTCACAGGTACACAGCCCTGTCACTATCACTGATATGACTCTGCATGGATGAGAAGTCTTAACTCTGCATTTTAATATTTTCAGATGGAGGATTTGTGAGGGAGTTGCACGGTGACACCTTGCGCGATGCTGTGTGTCTGTGTGCGATAGGGAAACACTGCATCAATAAGGACTGTGAGATGTGTGCAGAGGACAAGAGTTGCAAGCCTGGATTTGGAGTAGATAATCCAGGTAAAACCATTGAACCCACGTCTAATTTTAACAATCTATATACTTGTCTGATTCATAACACGTTTTCACAAAGTGAACTGTTTAGGTGGGTGTTTATGGTGCTATTACTTCATGTGATAATGGTCACTTACTGATGTGCTGATGTGGTGTTTCTTTGCCAGCCGATCGCAAACACAGCGACACAGAGTGTATGGAATGTCAAAGTGGTTATTACTCAAATGTCTCCTCACCTGTAGAGCGCTGTTGGAAATGGACAAAGTAAGTAACCCAGGTTAACTGGAGAGTTTCGGTAACCCAGGTTAATTGGAGAGAGTCAGTAACCCAGGTTAGGAACATAGGAACAAAGGAGCAGGAGTAGGCCATTCAGCCTATTGAGCCTGCTCCGCCATTCAGTTAGATCATGGCTGATATCTACCTCAATGCCACTTTCCTGTGCTATCTCCGGATTCCTTGATGTCATTAGTATCCAGAAATCTATTGATTTCTGTGTTGAATATGCTCAATGATTGAGCTTCCACAGCCCTCTGCGGTAGATTGTTCCAAAGATTCACCACCCTCTGAATGAAGAAATTCCTCCTCATCTCAGTCTTAAATGGCTTACCCCCTTATTGTGAGACTGTGTCCCCTGGTTCTGGACTCATCAACCTGGGGAAACATCCTATCCACATCGGCCCTGTCAAGCCCTGCAATAATTTTGTAAGTTTCAATGAGATCACCTCTCACCAAGGTTCTATACAATTGCAGCAAAACATCTTTGCTCCTGTACTCAAATCCTCTTACAATGAAGGCCAACATACCATCTGCCTTCCTAATTGCTTGCTGCACCTGCATGCTAGCTTTTAGTGACTTATGAACAAGAGCATCCAGGTCCCTTTGGACATCAACACTTCCCAACCTCTCACCACTTAAGGAATACTCTGCCTTTCTGTTTTTTCTACCAAAGTGGATAACTTCACACTTATTCACATGATATTCCATCTGCCCTGTTCTATCCCATTCACTTAGCCTGTCCAAGTCCTCTTGAAACCTTGCGTCCTCCTCGCAACTTACATTCCCACCCAGTTTTGGGAAGAGTGAGTAATGCTGGTTAATTGGGGAGAGTCAGTAACTGTGGGTTAAATGGGCGAAGTCAAGAACTGAGAGTTAAATGGGTGGACTCAGGTGCAACAGTTTAAATGGCAAAGTTTCAAGCTGCCAACTGCTCTGCCTCTGGCTTCATTCACCTTGTATCTACGCTGAGCCATACCCTCACTGCCACATTTGATGCACTTGTTCCGAGCAATATCTTTACTCTTTTTCATGTTGGTCGTTCTCCCTCGGATCGCCCCATTTTCATCCCCTCAAGTTTAAGGGGCTCAGGTTTGAGCCTATCTGAGCAAAGCTGCGCTCGTCATCCATCACTAAGTCTGGTGAGACTACATCAAGCACTTTGGTGCCTCACTCCGCTGCCAAAACTATTCATTTGTCAGGATTATTCTGGAGAGAAAATACACCTTTGGTTTTATTCTCCTCTGCCAATTATCTCTTTAATTAACCCCTGCATTGCTAGCAAGGCATGTATTTGTTGCCCATCACCTATTATCTTGAACTGCTTCACTTGGGTGAGAAAAATACTCCCATTGTTAGGGAGAGTTTTCCAGGATTTTGACCCAGCAGCAAGGATAATGATATATATATTGTGTGACTTGCACAGAATTTAGAAGTGATGCTGTTTGTGTATGGCTGTTGCCCTTGGTCTTCTAAGTGTTGATGTTGCGGGATATATGATAGTCTGATGGTGGCATTCAGAAAAAGCAGAAAACTCAAGCCTAGCCTGGGAGGACTTTTCGACCTCTAAAGGAGGGACTAAGCAGGGAGCTCATGCAGGTGTGTAAAACAATCAATGGTGTGAAAAGGATAAATCTGGAACATGATTTCAAGTTAAACTGTGATGGTGTCAGTCAGGCAGAGGCAGGGAGCAGGCTCAAACTTAGCGAAAGGCACCTTTAATATCAGGAAGCTCCCCTTTACCCAAAGAGTGAGCAACATGGGGGAGTGGACTTTTCACAAGGAGTGGGTGTGAACATCCTGGAATTATTTAGGAAACTGCTGGATGTTGTTGCTAAGCAGAATCTCCCTCAGTGGATGTGCTAGGGTGGGCTGTGTCTTATAGATCTCTATCTTCTGATAAAGTCTATACCGTGTAAAGCCAAAGCTTTTTCCTTTGTATAGATCCCATAAAAGACCAAGATTAATGAACAAATTAGGTAGAAAGTGTCTGCCTTCGGGATCCCTGATTATACATTGTCTGTGGAAATTCTTGTGCTCTGATCCCCTGACAACCTCTGTCTCTTTACTTTCAGTTGTGGGGCACGAGGAGAGCTCAAGCCGGGCAACTCAACAACAGATGTGAAATGTAAGTACTGCAAGCTCCCAGCTAAAGATTGTCACTTTGACAGGGACCAGTTCTTGTCTACGGTACAAGTGATTATTTGGGCTATTGTCACTGGTGGTAATCTGGCACCATTTCATTCCTTCTTGACCCCGCTTCTCCAATTTTATTCTGTCACCTCACCCATGTCACTATTGCTCTTGTAGATAATGATTGGCCAGGAGGCTAACTGTGGGTGGGACATTATGATCATGCTTGGTACTGCACTCACCCAAATCTATACACGTTTTTGTTGCATTCAGAGCCATTGAGTGGTGGTCAGGAGCCTGAACCTAGTTGCCTATTTTACTCCATTCCATAGCTATGAGAAACCTGTTACGCCAACTTTACCATCAGCCTGGCCATTAAGTGCATTTCACTTAGATCTTGTCCTCATGGTAATAGATGCAATGCAGCTAAATTTCATGAGTATTGTGATCCTAAACTGTCTTACTACAGTTTGCTTCAAGTTGTGCCTGCTGGTAAGCTACTGAAAAGAGCCAGGGTGGAACACAATGGAGGCATATATGGGTTAAAGGGGCCACAGTGTCACTGAGGGTGAATTATGTAGAGGAATGGCAGGGCAGCTCTGGGCCCTGGAGTGCACATCCCATTCCATGTGGGAACTCCAGGATGCTTACCCCGTCCTGGATAACCATATGTGCAGGAAGTGATGTCAGCTTGAGTGCCGGGTTTTGGAGCTTGAGCAGTAGCTGGAGTCATTGCATTGTATTCGCAAGGCTGAGAGTTTAGTGTATAGCATGTTTATACATGTGGTCACCCCGCAGCTTAAAAGAGGGAATGGGTGACCACCAGGCAGTCAAGAAGATATAGGCAGGTAGTGCAGGAGTCCCTGAGTGCATCACCTTCTCCAACCAGAATTCAATTCTGAATACTGATGAAAGTGATGGTTCACCTGGCTCAGCTATACAGGGGGGCACGAAGAAGATTGGAAGAGCAATAGTGAGAGGAGATTCAATAGTTAGGGGAACAGGTAGACGTTTCTACAGCTGCAGACCTGAATCTAGGGTGGTATGTTGCTCCCTGGTGCCCGGATCAAAGCTGTCACTGAAGGGCTGCAGGCCACCCTGAAGGGGGAGGGTGAGCAGCCAGCGGTTGTGGTCCCCATCAGTACCAATGACTTATGTAGAAAGAGGGATGTGATCCTGCAGTCAGAATTTGGGGAGTCAGGTAGGAAATTAGCAAGCAGAACCTCCAAAGTTTCTTTTAAACTCTTTGATGGGATATGGATGTTATTGGCTAGGTCAGCATTTGTTGCCTATCCTGAATTGCCCTTGAGCTGAGTGGCTTGCTAGGCCATTTTAGAGGGCAGTTAAGAGTCAACCACATTGCTGTGGATCTGGAGTCACATGTAGGTCAGACCAGGTAAGGACAGCAGATTTCCTCCACCAGAGGGCATTAGTGAGTTAGGGGGTAGATGGTGGCGTAGTGGTAATGTCACTGGACTCATAATCCAAAGGCCCAGGCTAATGCTCTGGGAACAGGAGTTCAAATCCCACCACTGTCAGCGGGTACAATTTAAATTCAATTAACGAAAAAAGAATCTGGAATTGAAAGGTAGTCTCAGTAATGGTGGCCATGAAACTATCATCGATTGTTGTAAAAGTTATAATCTCTGGATGACTTGTGGCATGGTGCGCAAGTGAGTATAGAAATAGGAGGATAGAGCAGATGAATGTGCAGCTGGAGAAATGGTGCACAAGAGAGGACTTTAGATGCTTGGAACATTGGGATCAGTTCTGGGGGAGGTGAGGCCTGTACAAGACAGACCAGTTGCACCTAGACAGAGCTGGGACCAATTGCCTTGTGGGGTGATTTGCAAGTGTTATTGGGGTGGGTTTAAATTAACTTGGCAGGGGTGTGGGAACCGAGGTAGTATTAGAGAGAGTGCAAAGAATATTGGGAGAGACAGATCGTACTTGAGTAAGAAATAGTAAAGTATTAGATGGGTTCAGTATAAGCGGGGAAGTAATAAAGTCTAAAGTAGGGTTATGTGAATACACGGAGTGTGATAAATAAGATTGGTGAGTTGCAGACACAGATAGCCATGCAGAAATTTGATGTTGTGGTAATAACACAGACCGGCTCAAAGAAGGGCAGGACTGGGTATTAAATATTCCTGGATACAAGATGTTCAGGAAAGAGAGGAAATGGAGGAAAGGAGGAGGGGATGGTATTGATTAAGGAGAACATTGCAGTTCTGGAGAGAGAGGATGTCCCAGAGGGGTCAAGGACAGAATCTGTTTGGCTAGAGCTAAGGAATAAAAATAATGCAATTATACTGCTTGGCATAGTCTATAGACCACCAACTGTGGGAAAGATGTAGAGGAATAAATTTGCAAGGAAATTACAGAGAAGTGTAAGAATTAAAGAGTAGCTATACTTCAATTATCCAAATATAAACTGGGATAATGGTAGTGTAAAGGGCAGAGGGGGGGTGGGGGCGGGGGGGTGGTAAAAGTTCCTAGAGTATGTTCAGGAGAATTTACAAGCAGTATAATTCCAGTCCAACAAGAAAGGAAGCATTGCTGGTGTTATAATTATGAGGTTTGTAAGATTATTATATTTTGGGATTGTGTCTTTATATTTAGGTTAAATGAAGGGCATCATGTGACCTGTTCTGCAGTCTGCCTGACAGTAAGTCCAGGTGGTTTGATTGTTAGAGATCAGAGGAAGACTCAGATTGTTTTACTGAGAGGAAAGTGCAAGGTATTTATACTTGGAGACAATGACCGCAATCTCTGAGTATACAATGAATAGACCCTAAGTCTCCCAAAGTCCTAGAAAGATGTAATAAGTATCGAGTTGTGAACAGTGGTGCTGTAAACTATTCATTTGCTTCTAAGATGAAAGGAGGTTGGGATCAAAGATAACTTATTAGCATTTCTACTTGGACTTAAAGCTAATGTGTTTACTGTTGCCATGGAGAAGAGGCTAGAGGGAGCCATTTTTGATATTAGGTTACAGGCTTCTCTATAAACGCACAGCTAGAGTGCAAGAAACAGAAACAGCCAGGTCTGCACCTGAAGCATAGAAAATGCTGACCCTATCATTCACCACGCAGAATGTGGTTGGGAGCTTGCACTCAGATTGGAGACTGAGTCCATGAAGATTTAAAGTAAGCTGGAAGATTTGCCTAGCCTGGATCTGGAGGAAGGGATCTACAGCATAACCATCACAATGAAAGGCGGTTCTGGTATTAGAAGTTACCTGGCTGGCAAACTGAAAAAGGAATCAAACTATCGGGAGCTGAGAATAATTTTAGTGGTTCCTGGAGGATGAAGTGTCTGCTTAAGGGACAGTGTAATGTCTAACTGTAGCAGCAGATTTTTGGTCATGCTAAAAGTTAAGTGGGGAATCTCTTAGGGAATCTCTTTTTTGTAGGCTAATGTTACCTACAAAAAGGAAACAGTGTTTAGTCAATAGTTTTATTTTATTAATTTGTTAAAGTAAGAGTTTTAAAATGTGAAATCTTGATGTGTCATTTTTTCAGCTGTTAATTGAAAGTTTGAATTTCTCTTTAAAAGTATTGGACTCAATGGAGATAATAACACTGGCTCTTGGAAATGAGTTGGGGCAAATGGATCAAGTGTCAGTAGGAGAACAATTAGGGGATAGTGATCATTGGATCTCATAATCATAGAGTCACAGAGGTCTACAGCACAGAAAAAGGCCCTTCGGCCCATTGAGTCTGCACCGGTCAAATAAGTACCTAACTATTCTAATCCCATTTTCCAGCACTAGGCCCATAGCCTTTTATGCCATGGCATCGCAAGTGCACATCCAAATACTTCTTAAATGTTATGAGGATTTCTGCCTCTGCCTCCCTTTCAGGCAGTGAGTTCCAGATTCCCACCACCCTCTGGGTGAAAAAATTCTTCCTCACATCCCCTCTAAACCTCCTGCCCCTTACCTTAAATCAATGGTTATTGATTCCTCCACCAAGGGGAAAAGTTCCTTCCTGTCTACCCTATCTATGCCCCTCATAATTTTATACACCTCAATCATGTCCCCCCTCAATCTTCCCTGCTCCAGGGAAAATAACCCCAGTCTATCCAATCTCTCCTCATAACTAAAACTCTCCAGCCCAGGTAACATCCTGGTAAATCTCCTCTGCGCTGTCTCTAGTGCAATCACATCCTTCCTATAATGCGGATTCCAGAACTGCATGCAATACTTTAGCTGTGGCCTAACCAGTGTTTTATACAGTTCTAGCATAACCTCTCTGCTCTTATATTCTATGCCTCGGCTAATAAAGGCAAGTATCCCATATGCCTTCTTAACCACCTTATCTACTTGTCCCGCTACCTTAAGGGACCGGTGGACATGCACACCAATGTCCCTCTGATCCTTGGTACTTCCCAGGGTCCTACCATTCATTGTGTATTCCCGTGCCTTGTTTGTCCTGCCCAAGTTCATCAACTCACACTTATCTGGATTAAATTCCATTTGCCGCTGATCAGCCCATCTGACCTGCCCGTCTATATCCTCCCATTGTCTAAGGCTATCCTCCTCACTATTTACCACCCCACCAATTTTCGTGTCATCCGCGAACTTACTGATAAACCCTCCTACATTCAAGTCTAAATCATTTATATATACCACAAACAGCAAGGGACCTAACACTGATCCCTGTGGAACTCCACTGGACACAGGCATCCAGTCACAAAAACACCCCTCGACCATCACCCTCTGCTTCCTGCCACTCAACGAATTCTGGATCCAATTTGCCAAATTGCCTTGGACCCCATGGGCTCTTACCTTCGTTATCAGTCTCCTATAAGGGACCTTATCAAAAGCCTTGCTGAAGTCCAAGTAGACTACATCAAATGCATTACCCTCATCTACACACCTGGTCACCTCTTCGAAAAATTCAACCAAATTGGTCAGACATGACCTCCCCTTAACAAAACCATGCTGACTGTCCTTGATTAATCCCTGCCTCTCCGAGTGCAGATTAATTCTGTCCCTCAGAATTGCTTCCAATAGTTTTCCCATCGCTGAGGTTAGACTGATTGGCCTGTAGTTCCCTGGTTTATCCCTTCCTCCCTTCTTGAATAACGGTACCACATCGGCTGTCCTCCAGTCCTCTGGCACCTATCCTGTGGCCAGAGAGGTATTGAAAATTATTACCAGCGCCCCTGCTATCTCCTCCCTTGCCTCACTCAACAGCCCAGGATACATTTCATCCAGGCCTGGAGATTTATCTACTTTTAAGCCAGCCAGACCACTTAACATAAGAACATAAGAACTAGGAGCAGGAGTAGGCAATTCAGCCCCTCGAGCCTGCCCCGCCATTAATTACGATCATGGCTGATCTCATTTTGGCCTCAACTCCAATTTCCTGCCCTTTCCCCATAACCTTACAACCCGTTACTAATTAAAAATCTATCTCCTCCTTAAATTTATTCAGCGTCCTGGCATCCACTGCACTCTGAGGTAGTGAATTCCACAGATTCACGACCCTTTGAGAAAAGTAATTCCTCCATATCTCTGATTTAAATCTGCCACCCCTTATCCTAAAACTATGGCCTCTTGTTCTAGAATGCCCCAGAAGGGGAAACATCCGCTCCACGTCTACTTTGTCTATCCCTTTTAGTATCTTATATACCTCAATTAGAACCTCCTCCCTTTCTATGCTAATTTCTTTAATTATATCACAGTCCTTCTGCCTGATTTCCATACCCACGTCGTCCCTCTCACTTGTGAGCACCGACACAAAATATTCATTTAGAACTCTACCTACGTCTTCTGGCTCCACACACAAATCCTTAATGGGCCCTACTCTTTCCCTGGTTATCCTCTTACTCTTAATGTACTTGTAAAATAACTTTGGATTTTCCTTTATTTTACCTGCCAATGTTTTTTTCATGCCCCATTTTTGCTCTCCAAATTTCCTTTTAAAGTATCCCCCTACACATTCTATATTCCTCTAGGGCTTCCGCTGTTTTGAGCTCTCAGTATCTGCCATAAGCCTCCCTTTTTCTCTTTATCCAATCCTGTATATCCCTTGACATCCAGGGTTCCCTGGATTTGTTGGTCCCACCCTTTGTCTTTACTGGAATATGTTGGCCCTGTGCTCTCCCTATTTCCTTTTTGAATGAGTCCCAGTGCGCTGATGCAGATTTACCTAAAAGTAGCTGCTCCCAGTCCACTCTGGCCAAATCATATCTGATCGTATTAAAATCGGCCTACCCCAATTTAGAACTCTGATTTCTGGCCCATCCTTGTCCTTTTCCATAACAACCTTGAATCGAACGGAACTATGATTACTATCTGCAAAATGCTCCCCCACTGATACCTCTATCACTTGCCCGGCTTCATTCTCTAAAATTAAATCCAGGACCGCCTACTCTCTTGTAGGACCTGCTACGTACTGGCTTAAAAAGCTCTCCTGGATGCATTTTAAGAATTCTGCTCCCTCTAAACCTATCACACTATGACGAACCCAGTTAATGTTAGAGAAGTTGAAATCCCCCACTATTACTACCCTATTATTTTTACACTTCTCTGAAATTTGCCTACATATCTGCTCCTCTATTTCTCTCTGACTGTTTGGGGGCCTGTAGTACACTCCCAGCAATGTGATTGCTCCTTTTTTGTTTTTAAGTTCTACCCGTATGGCTTCATTTGAGGATACTTCTAAGATGTCATCCCTCCTTACTGCTGTAATTGATTCCTTGATCAATATTGCAATACCCCCTCCTCTTTTACCTCCTTCCCTGTCTCGCCTGAAGACCCTATATCCTGGAATATTGAGCTGCCAATCCTGCCCCTCTCTCAACCGTGTCTCTGTAACTGCAATGACATCATACTTCCATGTGGTAATTTGTGCCCTCAACTCATCTGCCTTATTCATCACACTCCTTGCATTAAAATAAATACCATCCAACCTTGCCAAGCTCCCTTGTGCCTTAACTGGCTGATAATTTCTATGCCTTCCATAAGAGATGCTTTCTCTTCTAATTGTGGCTGTGCATCTCCCCCTGCTGAACCACCTCTCAGGATTCCATCCCCCTGCCAAGTTAGTTTAAACCCTTCCCAACAGAACTAGCAAACCTCCCCGCAAGGATACAAACAAAAAACTACTGCGGATGCTGGAAATCCGAAACAAAAACAAAAATAGAATTACCTGGAAAAACTCAGCAGGTCTGGCAGCATCGGTGGAGAAGGAAAGAGTTGACGTCTCGAGTCCAATGACCCTTCAACAGAACTGTTGAAGGGTCATTGGACTCGAAACGTCAACTCTTTTCTTCTCCACCGATGCTGCCAGACCTGCTGAGTTTTTCCAGGTAATTCTGTCCCCGCAAGGATGTTGGTCCCATTCCGGTTCAGGTGCAACCCACCTGCCTTGTATAGGTCCCACCGCCCCCGGAAACGGTCCCAGTTTCGCAGAAATCTAAAGCCCTCCCTCCTGCAACACCTCTCCAGTCACGTATTCATCTGGGCTAACCTCCTATTTCTACACTCACTAGCGCGTGGCACTGGAAGTAATGCAGAGATTACTACCTTTGATGTCCTGTTTTTAATCTGCTTCTTAGCTCCCTAAATTCTGCTTGCAGCACCTCATCCCTCTTTCTACCGATGTCATTGGTACCAATATGTACCACGATCTCTGTCTGTTTACCCTCCCCCTTTAGAATGCCCTGCAGCCATTCAGTGACATCCTTGACCCTGGCACCAGGGAAGCAACATACCATCCTGGAGTCATGTCTACGTCCACAGAAACGCCTCTCTGTCCCCCTTACTATCGAGTCTCCTATCACTATTGCTGTTCCCCTCTTCCCCCCCCCACCCGTGCAGCTGAGCCACTCACAGTGCCATGTGCGTGGCTGCACTCCCCAGAGGAACTGTCACTTTCACCGCTTTCCAACACAGAAAAACGGTTCTCGAGCGAGATGCACCCTGGGGATTTCCTGATCACCTGCCTGACACCTTTCTTCTGACTGATGGTCACCCGTTCCCTCTCTGTCTGCACTTCCATAAGCTGTAGTCTGACCACGTCTAAAAACGTGCTATCCACGAATTTCTCAGCCTTGCAGATGAACCTCAGTGCCTCCAGCTGCCACTCAAGCTCCGAAATGTGGAGCTCAAGTAGCTGCAGCTGGTGGCACTTCCTGCACACGTGGTCTGTCAGAGCGCAAGTAGTGTCTAGGACTTCCCACATGTTGCAGGCGGTACATAACACGAGACTGAGCTGCCCTGCCATGCCTCTAGTTGAAAAAAACCCCTCACTTTAAGTTAAATACAGTACAAAAATGTTAAATTATTTATGTACTTTAAACAAAATCTAGAACCCTTACCTTTCCTTACCTTAACCTATTTTAAACTGGAGAAAAACACTTACCCACTACTCATCAATCAGTTCTCACCTTTGTGCTGATGTTACTTTTTGAAGCTTCCCTGCATTCACGCTGATTCTGATCTCTCTGCCGCTCTCTCGCGTTATCTTGCGATGTCACTCTTGTTATTTTCAACAAGAACTGACTGCAGGACACTCTTCCCAGGCTGCTTCATGTGATGCTGAGTGCGGGACACTCTTCCCAGACTGCTTCACCGCGGTGCTGACTGCAGGACATTCTTCCCAGACTGGTTCACCATGATGCTGACTGCAGGACACTCTTCCCAGACTCTGGATCTGGCCCAGATAAATTGGAATCAAAGATTGACAGGCAAAACTCTAACTGAACCTTTAAAGAAGAGGTTGTTCAAGTATAATCAAGGCATATTTCCACAAAGGGGAAAGGTAGGACAAATTAATCCAGAGCTCCCTGATAGAGATAGAGATTAAGATGAGGCAGTAAAGTGTGCTTATGACAGATGTCAGGAACCATGCTGAATATAGAAGGTTCGGAGGGGAATTGAAAAAGAAAATAACAGAAGCAAAGAGACTGTATGAGAAGAGACTGGCAGCTAACATAGAAGTGAATCCAAATGTTTTCTTTCAGCATATAAATAGTAAAAGGATGGTAAGAGGAGGACTGGGGCTGATTAGGGACCAAAAAGGGGATTTACCCATGGAGACAGGGGGCATGGCTGAGGTACTAGGTGAATACTTTGTATCCGTCTTTACCAAGGAAGAAGATGCTATCCAGGTCATGGTGAAAGAGGAGGTAGTTCAGACATTTAAAGGGTTTAAAATTGATAAGGAGGAGGTATTGTATGAGGTGCCTGTATTTAAAGTTGATAAGGCACCAAGGCTGGATGAGATGCATCCAAGGATGCTGAAGGAAGTGAGAGCGGAAATTGTGGAGGCACTGGCCATGATTTTCCAGTTTCCCATCGAGTTAGGGGTGGTGCCAGAGGATTGGAGAATTGCAAATGTTACACTTTTGTTCATAAAAGCATATAAAGGTAAGCTCAGCAACTGCAGGCCAGTCAGCTTAATCTTGATGGTGGGGAAGCTTTTAGAAACAATAATTCAGGACAAAATTAATAGTCACTTGGACAAATGTGGATTAATTAAGGAAAGCTAGCATTGATTTGTTAAAGGCAAATTGTGTCTCACTAACTTGCTTGAGTTTTTAAATGTGGTAATAGACAGGGGTTGATGAGGGTAATGCTGTTGATGTGGTGTACATGGGCTTCCAAAAGGCATTCGATAAAGTTCTGCACAACAGACTTGTGAGTAAAGTTATAGCTCATGGAATAAAAGGGACAGTAGCAACATGGATACAAAATTGGTTGAGTGACAGGAAACAGAGTAGTGGTAAAGGATTTTTTCAGTCTGGAGGAAGGTTTGTTGTGGAGTTCCCCAGGGATCAGTGTTGGGACTCCTGCTTTTCATGATATATATTAATATCTAGACCTTGGTGTGCAGGGCACAATGCCAAAGTATGAAGTGATTTAGGTAGAGTACAAAAGCAAAGAAGTTATGTTAAACTCGTATAAAACATTAGTTGGGCCTCAACTGGAGTATTGTGTCCAGTTCTGGACACCACACTTTTGGAAAGATGTGAAGGCATTAGAGAGGGTGCAGAAAAGATTCACAAGAATGGTTCCACGGATGAGGAACTTTAGTTACGTAGAAAGATTAGAGAAGTTGGGACTGTTCTTCATGGAGAAGAGAAGGCTGAGAGGAGATTTGATAGAGGTATTCAAGATCATGAGGGGTCTGTACAAAGTAGATAGGGAGAGACTGTTCCCATTGGTGGAAGGATCGAGTACCAGGGGACACAGATTTAAGGTAATTGGCAAAAGAAACAGAGGGAAAACCTTTTCACACCGTGAGTGGTTGGGATCTGGAAGGCAGTGCCTGAGAGTATGGTGGCAGCAGGGACAATTGAGGCTTTCAAAAGGAAATTGGATCATTATTTGAAAAAAAATTTGCAGGTCTATGGGGAAAAGGCAGACAAGGTAGGTGAATTGCTCCTCCATAGGGCCAGCACAGACACACTGGGCTGAATGCCCTTTTCCTGTGCTGTAACCATTCTATGATCTATTCTGCATGGAGCTGGGGATGTCAAGGGCTACCTTCAGAAGGAAGGGCAGAACAGGGGCAAAGAACAGCTAGTTTCAAGCTGTTCTACAAACGATCAGGGTAATGTCTATCTTTTGAACTTAATGCCCTGAAATTGCTTGAAACTAGTTCTACTATAATCATTAAAATATCTACAGTGTTTATAAAGATTGGATTGAATCTGCCACTGACGCTGGGGCCCACTGGCATTGTTCATTTCTTCTGGATATTTGTTTTTAAAGCTGTTGCTGGTTTTTCCATTTTAACTAAACAAACCACAGAAATACATAGGTCAAGATCTTTCCTATGGTGGGCGGGCTGGGCAGGAGCAGGCAGGGGCCAATTAAGGCCTGCCCCGCGTAATACGCGGCCAGTAGCGATCAGCGCTGCCTGTGCGGGAGGAGGGAGAGTCGGGGCCAGCGCTCTTTTGCGCATGTGAGTGAAACAGCGCAGCAATCTCCCTGAGGCACAGAGCTGCCCCAGGGAGATTGAATGGATGTTCAAAAAATTAAATAAATGGTTGAAAAATTTATTTAAACATGTCCCCTCATGTGACAGTGTCACACGAATTGGGACATGTTTTTATATTTATGAAAATTAATTAATTTATTTAATAAAAGCTTCAGGAAACCTCATCCCGCTCGTGGATGAGGTTTCCTGAAAAACGCGAAGGCCGCTTGGGCTCTTTGCCTGCCCGCCAGGCTTAAGGTTGGACGGGCAGCGTTCACAAGTGGTTCAATTGATTTCTTAATGGCCTTTAATAGGCTGTTTACATTTCAGCGGGTGCGCAGCCGACTCTGGCACGCGCCCGCCGAACAAAATATCGCGATGACGTCAGGACGCATGCCCGACATCATCGCATGTCATTTTACGAGTCAGCATGTCGGGCCCGCCCCCACACGCTGACCGGAAGATTCTGCCTATAGAATCTAATGTTAGCTCCTAATGAACAGATGCCTGCCTTTATCCTAGGTAAGTCCTGGCCTGTATCAGACCCTGACGAAACTCCCACGATTGTGATCAGTGTTTTAGTCACAGCCGCACTGGTAGCTTTAGTTGCTGCATTCATCTACCACAGAGGTAAGGTTTGTGTTGTTACCATCTAAGTGCTACGCTGCATGATTTCCTCCCTAAACCACGCTGCCTCTTTACCTCCTTTAAGAACCTTTAGCACTCAGTTCTTTTAGCAAGCCTTTCATTATCATTGCTGTTATCTCCTTATTCAGCTTCGTGTCAGATTTTGTCTGTTTATGCTCCTGTGATGTTTTCTGTGTTAAAGATACAATATAAATATAAAGTCATGGTATGTACAGAAGGATGTCGTTCCTGTGCTGGCTGCTGGTACAGCCACCCAACTTCTATGCTCTTTCCACATAGCCCAGTAATTGTATTTCCCTTTACAGATCTATCCAATTTCCATTCGAAAGTTGCTATTGAATCTGTTTCTACCACACTGTCAGGCATTGCGTTCCAGCTCATAACATCTTGCTCTATAAAAAAATGTTGTTGAAAGAGAAGTGAGAGGCCCAAGAATATGTTGGCCTTGAAAGTTCAGTGAAAACAAAGGAGATATTCTACAAGCTGCCAATTCAAAAAAAACACAATGAGTTCTGGACCATAAATAACTGCAGGACTCATCTTTAAAAGTCACAAAGCTTGCAGAAAGGTCAATTTGCAAGACCTAATGTTTCGCCGATTTTTTTTGTATAAAAAATGAAGTTTCTGGTGAGTTAATAAGTACATATTTAATTGTTTCACTGCTTTGGACAGTGAGTTGCTGGTTTTCCGGGCCTCCACCCATCAAGGTGAGCACCTTGTGCAGGAAACCCTGTCACCAGAAAAGTTGGTGGGAACGCATCCCTGCCAGTGTGGGCAGCCACATGGCCATTTGGTGCTCTGTGGAGTGTCAGTAGGCTGGAGGTGGGACTTCTGCCCCTCATTCGGGAGGAAGTCCTGCCGGCCAATCTGATTAGTTGGCATTCCTTTAGCCTCAGCACTCCCACTGGGAGCTGTGGCAGTTCCCAGATTCTCAGTGCTGGGAGTCCAGGACAAAGGTAGGCCTTGTGGCGGGAACAGGATGGAAGACCCCAGGTGTTGAGGGGGGAGGGTTGGGATGTGAGGGTGAGGTGGGGTTAGGGGTCGTGTTGGAAAGGCTCGTGGGGAATGGGAGAGGGGACAGCCCGAGGGGGGCAGATCTTGGCAGGGGGCTCCAATTGGGCAAGGCTCCAATTGGGCAAAAGGGCCAGTGATGGAGATACCCCCAACCTCCCCTTTCCCATCTGAGCCCTGGGCAGGCTTACCTGCTGGGGTTCCCCCTGCCCCCACCCCTGATGACCTCCCACCAGCCTCAAAATTGTGCCTGGGCTCTTAAGTGGCCAATAACAAGTGCCTCAGTGGAGGTGAAGGGTGGGGGTGCTGCAGTTGCCCTAGACTTCACCTGCAACCCAGTAAAATTTCTGATAGGTTGGGGAGGGCGGGTAAGTGGCGGGAAGGATACCTGGAGAATTTTACTCCCCACCCCCCACTGCCCTCAGATCCATTGATGGGGGCCTGTAAAACTCTGCCCCTCATGTTTGAGCCTGAAGAATGTTAGTTGGTTGTTTGGACTGTGGGAAGATCCATCGCAGCCAATCCCGATCCTACTCTCAGCCGAGACTGACCCTTGTGGACTTCAGTGGAGATCCCGAGATGGAGATTGGGAATGGCACTCCTCCCCCTTCCCCCTCTCTAAGGGTATAAGAAACAATTGCAGGGCCCTTCTCATTCTGAGATCAGCACAGACAAGGAATCAAATCTTGGAGTTCCTGATCATATGGTCATTGTCACACAATATGCTAGAGATCTGTGTCTCCTATTCACTATTTCAAGCTGCACGTGATGTTTGTACATTATGTACAATCGAAAACTACAACAATTAATATTTCAAATTAATTTGTGTGGTTAATGAATCTGCTTTTTCTTTGTAGAGTACCTGAAGGAAATGTTGTGGCGATTCCATAAACAGGTAATTTATACTGTTATTAAAAAGTGTGGCTCTATCCATCTCGCTGGCTGCTCTCTGAGGCTGAAACAGACCATTTGCAACCTTGGCCTCCTACCTGACCCTGAGCTGAGTTTTTAACCCCCAGATCCTCTCCATCACTAAGACTACCTCCTTCCACCTCCATAGCATTGCCTGTCTCCTTCCCTGTCTCAGCTCATCTACTACAGAAACTCTCATCCATGCCTTTGAAACTTCTGGACTTGGCTATTCCAAAATCTCTCCTGGCTGATCTCCCACCATGCAATCTCCATAAATTGGAACTCATCTGAAATCCTTATGCTCAATTCTCACCCTCCCACCGCATCCTGTTCGCTGATCACCCCCTAAGCTCGCTACCTTACATTGGTTCCCAGTCCGACATTACCTCGATTTTAAAATTCTCAACCTTGTTTTCAGCTCTGTCTGTGGCCTTTCCTCTTCCTATTTCTGTGATCTCCTCCAGCCCTACAGCTCTCTGAGTTCGCCACTGTTCATACTCTACCACTGTGGCCATGCCTTTGTCTGCACCCTGGACTCTGGAATTTCCTCTCTAAAATTCGTTGTGTGTCAGCCCCCTTCTCCTCCTTTAGGGTGCTGCTTAAAACCTATCTCTTTGACCAACTGTGTTCTCATATCTCCTTACATGCTCAGTGTCAACTTTGTCTGATAACATCCCATTAAGTGCCTTGGGACTATTTCCTGTGCTAAAAGTTGCTATATAAAGGCAAATGCATCTACACACAAAACAAAGGGGTGGTATAGTGGTAATGCCTCTGGTCTAGTAATCCAGAGGCCCAGGCAAATGCTCTGGGGATATGGGTTCAAATCCCATCACGGCAGCTGGTGGAATTTAAGTTCAGTTAATAAAATCGGGAATTGAAAACTTGTCTCAGTAATAGTGACCATGAAGCATATAATTAATTGTTGTAAAAACCCATCTGGTTCACTAATGCCCTTTAGTGAAGAAAATCTGCCATCCTTATCTAGTCTGGCCTACATGTGACTCCACACCCACAGTAATGTGGCTGACTCTAACTGCCCTCTGAAATGGCCGAGCAACTCACTTAGTTCAAGGGTGTAATTAGGGATGAACAACACAATGTTGCCTTGTGAGTGATATTCACATCCCATGATAGAATAAAAAAATCACAAAACAAAGTCCTGTCATCACATTGAGGCCAGCCTCCATCCTGTTGTGTGACAGTACTACTGTGACACAAAGATCAATGGATTTTGTCACATTATTGGCGAATATTATCCACTTGGTGCAAATATTTAGTTTACTAGGTTATGTGGATTGTTTCCTTATCTTTAAGATTGTTTTTTTGCCCTGTAACTCAGAAGAGACTATCTCAGTTTGCAAAGAGGCAAGGCAGCTTGGTGAACTTCCTTCTCAGAATCAGCCTCGTTGAGGCCTCTATGTGGGTAATAGTAATGGCTACTATGCGTGAGTGGTTGATATGAAGCAACATATTGTGCAACTGCTGGTGATTATGAATGACACAAGCATTTGAATCATGCGTGTGGGACTTTATTAGAATCAGATTTTAGGTTCAATGACATTAGTGAGCACATGTTCCTTTTTTAAAACTGACAAATGAAAGAAAAAATCTAAAAATAGGCTACTGGTTAGATTCTCGGCCTGTGCTGAGTTAGCTGTGCTCGGCTGGGGAAGGATTGGTGTCTGCCTTTCCTCTCACTTTTCCTAGGGCAAAGGGAAGCAAACACTCCGGGCTGCTGTCCTGCTCCTAATTCCTATTGCCTGCGATCAGCTGGGATGGGCATGTTTGTAGACCAGGACCTGGCTCAGCTGATTTAGGAGCTGCAGAGTGGGTGAATCAAATAGTTGATACTCACTGGCTAGCTTCCAATGTGAAGAGAGGAGGAGAGAACTCTGTTAGAGCAGAGGGGTAGTTATTGAAAAGGTTATAGTGTAACTAAATAAAATATTATGACTAAATGATAGGGATTCACGCAAATTACACTGTCATTAATTTTCCAGATCACATTCTTCACTTGATAGAATTGAGCAATGTTGGACATTATTGCCTGAAATTTCTGTAGGGGGTTCCCGAATCAGCTATATGTTCAGTGGATACTTGGCAGAATCAACAAAGCAGTCATTCAAGATAAATTCATTCTCAGGGTGTGATTGTTGTTGGCAAGGCCCATCCCACTTTCTCCGAAGTGTACTGTTAGTAGTTGTTTGATACACCTGAGCGATTTGCTAGGCCTGTTCATAGGGCATTTAACAGACAACCATGTTTGGTTTGGGATTGGAGTCACATATAGGCCAGCCACGGCAAGGATGCCAGGTTTCATTTCTTAAGGGACAACAGTGGATCTGTCGAGTTTTTATGATAATTCTGACAGCCTCATGGACATGTCTGCTGATACCAGCTTTTCATTTTCAGATTTAAAAGAAAGTTGAGTATAGATTCTCAAACTATCATAGTGGAACTTGAACTCACATTCTCTGCATTATTCTGGGTTCTGGGTAACTAGCTCAGTAACACAACCAATACACCGCCAGTTTGCCATTAGTTTCTTTGGTATTTTTGTCAATTTTTTATTGTTATGGTAGGGGTTAGGGGAAAGTTTATCCCCTCTCCACGGATCTGCAATGCTTATGTAGCACGAGCAACAATTTCCATTTATATGGTGCCTTTAACATAGTAAAATATCTCATGCACTTCTCAGGTGTCACAATCCCCGTAGAGACCGATAACCTTAAAAAATATAATTCAATTTCCCGTGACTGACTGGAAGGATCACACGTCAAGATTTCAAGTTTAAAGACTTTTACTGCAATAAATGAACTAAATGCAACATTGTCTAAAGACTATTCTGTAGGCAACATATACTCTAAATTACAGAAAAAATTCCCCATTTAAATTTAAAATGACCAAAATTCCCCTTCCACTATTATACTTTACTTTATCCCTTTTGTGGACACTTCATTCTCCATGAATGAGTCAAAAACTATTCTCAGCACCTAATGGCTTGCTTCCTTTTCCCTTTCCTAGCCAGATAAATTATAATCCCCCAAACTAACTTTCACATTGAGGGCTACCCTGGAGATTTCATCCTCTAGCCAAAGCTAGGCAAATCTTCCACTTTTGTTTAAATCCTCACAAACTTGGTCTCTTCAATCAAAGCATGAGCTTCTACCTGTATTCTGCATGGTGAACATTAGAGACTGGCTGACTCCATCTCTCTCTCTCTCTCTCTCTCTGTCTCTCTCTCACTCTCAGATTTTTAGAGACTGACCTATCTGTGTGGTTCAGGGATATCTTAAGAAACCTGTAAATCAATACTATAATAGATTGCTATGGACTGTTCCCCTCTCAAAGCCCATCGCCGTGCAATGTGCATCACATGGACTTTGTAACCAGGTAGAAATGCTAATTAGCTATCTTCTAGAACCCCAACTCCATCCTACCTTGGAACGAAATGTATAGTTTTAAATATAACCATTAAGAAAACCTGACATTTCAAACACCTCCGTGTGACACTTGGAGACTAACAGTCTATCCACTGTCAGCACAGCTGCTCTGGTCATTTTTACATGTGTGAATATCTTGTACCTTCTTCCCAGCAAGACAACCTGGGTCCCTGTTTAAACGTTAACAACCAAGCCACCCAAGTTTGTTGCCGGGTGGAATTCAGAATGGTTCATATGATCCCCTTCATTCCTCCATTTTACCCTAAATTAAAGAGACAATCCCAAAACATAACAATCTTATAAATGTTGTATTTGTAACACAGGCGTATAATCAGATTAAATTTGACAGTAAGCCACCTGCGATATTATGACAGGTGACCAAAAGTTTGGCCAAAGAGGTATGTTTTAAGGATATTTTGGGCAGCTCTTTCCTATTTCTTGGCACTCATTTTCAATGCAGTATTGTTGGAAACTGTCTTTAAACACTAATATTAATGTCTCTACAGCTCAAGCAACCGGAACGCCATGCTGTCGGAAAGGTTAATGGTGCCACTGTAATTTTGCTGGAAGAGAACTGGCGAGTTGGAGAGCAGGCAAGCGAAGAGACATCAGTCCCAATTCCAGAATCCTTGGCAGAAGTTCAGAACTTGTTCATAGCTCAACAAGAAGATGGCAAGGAGAGTCATCTCCCAGAGCAAGAGCAGGCACCTCTGTCAAAGAGCTAACAAACATATTTGCCAAAGGATTATATTGTGTTCCTTGCTGCTGGTTAGGTTATTGGACACGTCTGCAGAGCACTGAACCCAAGCCTTGGCATTAAGTTACTGAAATGGAATTTTTTCTGTATTTGAATTATTTTGATTGTCTTATGACTCATGGCTATCTTGGTTGATGTGGCAACCCTACATCTAGATCCTCATCTGTTTATTCCAGGACCAGGGACAATAAGGCTGTTGCGCTCCCATTACTGATGATCACGAGAAAACAGAATTACTTTTTAATGTTAAAAGGCTGATTATTCAATTCACGCTCCATGTAAATCATAAAAATGCAGCAAAGGGTGTCAAAGTTAAAACTACTCAGCTGTAGAGGTGAGGAAGGTTTCCCGGTTGGATTGTGGCCTGTGCTTAAGTTAGCTGATCTCAGGCGGGTGGCAAAAGGGATGTTACAATTAGCCTTCAGCAGTTAACTCACCACAGAGAATTCAATAATGCAATAGTAAAATCATCATCAACTTCTCAGGTCGACTAGGATGGGAACTCATACCAACCTTGCCAGTAACATACAAATCCTGAGAATTAATGAAAAATTACTTGAGGGCTGATGAGAAGCAAGGCTGGAATGGGATCAAGAGACTTAAATTCCTTAACGAGTAAACATTAAGTATGGAATTAGGAAGGGCACTTAATCATGAAATGTATGTTGAACGGCAATAAACCCCCGTTTACTGAGTAGGCTCTGAAGAGGCCACATTTCTGGGCAACTCTTTGGTGACCTTGGATGGTTTAGATTTTTAGCTGTTTCTGGGGTGGAGAGAGAAGGGCTATAAAGCTGGGGAACAAATTATTTAACCGTGGCTCTAAACTACAACAACAACTCTTCACAGAAGTGATATCAGACAAAGAAAGTTGACACCAAGTGAAAGGTGGAGATATTAGGTTGTTCAGGCAGAAAGTTTTGAAGGAGTGTCTTAACGAAAGAGAGTTGGAGATGCGTGCCAATAAGAAGAGGGAATTCCAGAGTTTAGGGCCTAGCTAGCTGAAGGCATGGCTTCCAATGGAGGGGTGAAGGAAGTGGGGGATGCACAAGAGGCCAGAACTAGAGGAATGCTCTGTTTTTGGAGGGTTGAAGGCCTGGAAATGTTACAGAGATAGAGCCGGGTGAGCTGAAAGAAAGATTTGAACACAAGCACAAGAATTTTAAAATTGAAGTTGTGATGACTGTCACTTTAAGATCAGTTCAACTGAGTAGGTATCACGTGATTTGTTCAACCAATATGTGGCTGGCGCGGGGGAGTAAACTCTAGGGAGGGGCTTCCTAGGAAAAAAATGGCTGTATGAGGGGCTGGCTGGATACAAGCAGCCACAGAAGCTCTCGTGTAAATAAAGTTTGTTTTTCTACAGAAGTGTGTTTCTACAGAAGCATTTGGGAATGGGGAACCAATGTAGTTCAGCAAGTACAATGGTGATGGGAATGGAACCGATTAATCAGGATGATGATTGTTTTGGTGTTTCTTAGCTTGGTGAACAGATACTGTTGCAGATATTAGGAAATCTTTCACTAGAAAACCAATCAGTAAAACGGTATATTCCCATACTGTATGGTCAGGTTATTGAGCTTAACTCAGCCCAGATGTCGATCATCTGAAGTAATGCAACAAATTGCTAATGACTTGATTATCCTGCCATTTGTGCAAAAAATAATGCAACAGTATATTTAGCGTCGCATAATGATTACCCTTAGATTGCTATTCATCTTTCAATTTGGAGAGGTGCCTTATGCAATATGAGTAGGTTATAGCAGAAGGAGGAATTCGATGACGAGCTTTGTCAGCCGTATGTAGTGATTTTAGCCTGAATCTCCCTGTATTTCCTCTTGAATGATTATTCCATTTGATATATGCAGGTTGGACCTGGCATTCCCTGGAACTATCTGTTCCAGTCAAACCTTACTCCAAGCTGATAACAGTTTGTTTCCCAGAATGCTGTTCCAATGTCCATCACCATGGTGATGTTAGGGGAGTAAATAATTTGGTCTGTGGCCTAGAAACATTTTGGCTTATTGAATTCTCCTTAAAGCACCCTCATTGTCTTTTACAGAAAATACCTTCTATTTTAACCACAAATTTGGCTATACATGATCATGGATTAAACCTGGGAACTCCCTGGTTTGTATTGTTCAGGTAGTTACCAATTAAACCAGAAGACATGGGTTTTTTTGAAACCAGTGATACCCATTACAACTGTACAGTTTCCAAGGACTCTTTATTAGTAGTTATTAGGTTATTAGCAGTTATTTGGAACAGTCAAGGAGTAACGTCACCCAATCAATCTTTATTTTATTTCTTCATTCACGGGATGTGGGTGCCACTGGCTAGACCAGCATTTATTGCCCATCTCTAATTGCCCTTGACCTGTGAGTAGCTGAGTAGTGTAGGTTAGAAAGCTCCCAGTGCCAATCCTCATTCTGAGCTCAGTTTGCTGTTCTCCTGAGGCAACACATTCCAAACCCATGACCACTACCATCTAGAAGGACAAGGGCAGCAGATGCATGGGAACACCACCACCTGGAAGTTCCCCTCCAAGCCACTCACCATCCTGACCTGAACTACATTGCCGTTCATTCACTGTCACTGGGTCAAAATCCTGGAACTCCCTCCATAACAGCACTGTGGGTGTACCTACACCACAGGGACTGCAGCGGTGCAAGAAGACGGCTTATCACCACCTCCTCAAGGGATTAGTCAGCAGCACAGATTTTATGGTTGGTCTGAAGATCTTTGGTTTGGGGCCAGAAAGTGGACCATTGTTACCATTTCTGATAGCTGCCATTTGTACTGAGGGATGAGATTGGAATTAGCTGTGATGATCATTGTGGTTGAATTTCCTCTGCACCGTAGGTAGACACTGTCATGTATAATGGGCATTTGAGTGTGACCGGTGCCTGTTGAACTACCCTTCAGCAAGGAGCCTATGTCATCAGTAAGAACAGCCCAAGAGTAAGGTCTTTTCTAATACTTCAACCTGAGTGGGTTAAATAGCACTAGAGTGAGATAGATCAGGATCTTTGGAGTTAAATAGTAGTGGAGTGGAATAGATCAGCATTTTAGGGGTTAAGTAGTAATGAGATAGTAGTGAGATAGATAAGAAATTGAGGCATTAAATAACAGTGAACTACCATAGATCAGAACCTATGGGTTAAGTGGTAGTAATGGTTGTAGCATTTTTTGGGGGGATGGGAAGGGTAGAGTTGGCACCACCCAACCTACAAAATATGAGCTTTCCAAAATTAGCAAGAAGTACATTGAAATCCATCTGTAACTTTACAGGGTTCTCTAGAGCAGTGAATTCAGGCAAACTTGTCTGACTTCCTGTGGGATCTCTCTCCCTGTAGTGATGAACTTTCAGGCAAAGCTGATTGCTCCTGTACTTTCCAGCACTTATCCTCTAATTTTAGAGGTGTTCATAAAACAATTGTTTATACTCACTCACCCGGTTTCTACTTTACCTGCAGTCTATAACAGCTGCAGTCCCTCCTGCTGTACTCAATTAGTAACAATGGAGGTGGGGGGGGGAGGGGGGAGGTATACGATTGGAAATAACATTTGGGACACAGTGGGGATTTTAACAGCTAACCCCCCCCTCTCCCTCCGCTGACCTGGCGGGCATGTTTTTGGCAGGGGTGGCATGCAAAATAGGTCAGGTGGGTAGCCCACTGCCTTTCTCTACCACCACCCTGACCTGGTTTCCCACTCGCCTGCCTGCCCTTATGCTATTGAGGCCCTTAGCAATTAAGTGGCAATTAAGGGCCTCAATTCACCTGCATGGCCATAATCTGCTGGCTAGTGGAAGGTGGGCAAGAGTGGGAAGACCATTTTTTCACCAAAGTTGGTGAAAGGGTGGGAGAGAAGGCGGTGGGGAGGGGCGGGGAGGGGTGTACATCCTTTGGGGAGTGCCTTGAGTGCATCAGGGGGGCAGTAACCCAAGATTCTACCCCCCACTTTCTGCCTCAGCACCTGGTCTCCACGACCCAACCCCCCTCACTCCCCAGCCCCCCTCCATAGGGTCCCCGAATCCCACCCGGTATGCTTCGTCGAAAAATTCAGCCCAGTATGTGAGTAATTTGAGATTAGGGC
The DNA here is from genome assembly GCF_964194155.1 of Cetorhinus maximus. Classification (NCBI taxonomy): domain Eukaryota; kingdom Metazoa; phylum Chordata; class Chondrichthyes; order Lamniformes; family Cetorhinidae; genus Cetorhinus; species Cetorhinus maximus. The sequence goes on along the minus strand of NC_135891.1, from coordinate 62,388,750 downwards.
CCAGGATTTTCTGGAGTATGACATCTTACCATGAGTTGGATGTATTTTTTTCACCTTTTATTTAGTTTTTCCAATTGTTTTTGGGCCACAGTTGCTGGAACAATGAGCTGATCATGGCACAGTGAGAGGTCAACAAAATACCGTCACCTTGGTGAATGACAGGTCCAATAGTGTCTGTCCTTAACCAATTAAATTTAAGAGTAGAGATAGAGACCAAGTGAATAACAGAGGAGGAAATAGAGTGAATCAGAGTTAATATAGATATAAAAAGAGAAATAAAGCGAAGGGAAGAAAGATTGGATTAACAACAACTTATATTTATATAGCACCTTTAACATATTGAAATGTCTCACAGCGCTTCACAGGAACTTTATAAAATAATGTGACACCAAGCCACATAAGGAGATAATCAGTCAGATGACCAAAGGCTTGGTCAAAGAAGTAAGTTTTAAGGAGTATCTTAAAAGAGGGACATGGGGTAGAGAATCAGAGAGGTATAGGGAGAGAATTCCAGAGCTTACGTCCCAGGCAACTGAAAGCCTGGCCACCAGTGGTGGAGTAATTAAAATCAGGAAGGCTCAAGAAGCCAGAATTAGAGGAGCACAGATATCTCAGAGTGTTGTAGGGCTGGAGGAGATTGTAGAGATAGGGAGGGGCAAGGCTATGGAGGGATTTGAAAATAAAGATGAGAACCTCAAAGTCAGCACAGGGGAACGGGACTTGGTGTGAGTTAAGACACGGATAGCAGAATTTTGGATGACCTCAAGCTTATGGATTAAGGGAAAAGATAGAAAGGACAAATAAAATTAAATTCAAATTTAAAAAATGCTAAGAACAATTTACTACCTGCAGGAATGAGACTCCACAGTATCAGTTGTTCCCTTTCTGGGCCTCCAAGGTTGAGTGACATTGAAGGACCATTAATTATCCCATTAACAGAGTTCTTATATTGTGAAACAGCAGCTTGAGCTATCTATGGTGAAGTAAATTTGGATTTATTCGGCATAAATCCAGCAATTTCTTGACACTCATGGGAATATTGACAGCAAGTGAGGCCAACAGCGAATCATCCAGCAACTTACGGCAGTTTGCAACTCACAGCCTATCACTTCCCGTCCACAAATTGTTTTAGATATTAATAATACCATGCAATGTCAACTTGCCATTATTTTACCAGCAATTTCTGGACTATGATGTGGTAAGTGTAGCATGTTTGGGAGTGGTGGGTGATTTTGGACCTATGGCTCCCAAAGGTCTCCACCACTGAGGTTTTCCTCATTTCATGTCTGGGTCTCTTCTGGACCAATTGATAGAGATTGATTGCTAGGCCTGAATTTTTCAGGCGGTGGGTGGGCTCGGCGGGAGCAGGCGGTGCAGTCACAGAACCGATTGCCACCTGTGATTGGCTCCATGGCCCCATCTTACGCGGGCGGACCAATTTAAGACCTGCCCAGCGTAAGATGCGACTGGTAGTGCTCAGTGCTACCTGTGCGGGCGGGGGGAGGAGGGAGAGTCGGGGACAGTGCTCCTTCACATATGCGTGCGAAAGAGCACAGAGCTGCCTCAGGGAAATTGAAGGGCTTCTGAAATTATTAAATAAAAGGTTTATTACTCGTGGATGAGGTTTCCTAAAAAAGGCGAAGGCCGCTTGGCTTTTCGCCTGCCCAACAACCTTAAGGTTAGACGGGCAGCGTTAACAAGTATTTAAATGAATCTCTAAATGGCCTTGATAGGCCGTTTACATATCGGTGGGCATGCAGCCGACTCTGGCACGTGCCTGCCGAGCGAAATATCGCGGGACTGCGTGATGACGTCGGGACGCATGCCCAACATCACCGTGTGTCGGCCTGCACGCCGACAGAAAAATTCTGCCCCTAGTCAACAACTCCATTATCATTGTATCATGCTGCTATCAGGATGATAGAAGACAAACTAGGTGGACTTATTTCTTTTCTTGGCCAGGAATTCTTATATTATTGTGGTGTACCAGCACTGATCTCTTGAAAGTCCACCATTCTACCTCCCTTGCCCGGATAGTTTAGTTGGTAAGTACAATGTGTGGACATTATCAGAGTAGGTTGAAAGTATAACTAGAGTGTGCTGAGTTAGCTGATCCCAGCTATGGCAGTAAGAACATTAAGAGAAGGAAGACTTTGTTCAATATTAGCAGTTGCGTTTACAGTTTAACCAGTCACAGGTAGCCTTGTGATTGGGGACTTCAGCCAAGGTCTCCAATCCTGATCACAGTGCAGTGACCTCTTGTGGGAGAGCATGTGAATAGCCATCAGTTTTGGGCCGGGCTCTCATAAAACTGGGATTACATACAAAGCAAAATGTCAAACAGCATAGTTCACAACCTTAGGATAACCGAAAGCACATTACAGCCAATGGAGTACTTTTAAAGTGTAATCACCACGTGGGAAATGTGGCAGCCAATTTGCGCACAGCAAGCTTCTGCAAACAGTAAATGTGATAATGGCTAGATAAACTATTTTACCGATGTTGGTTGAAGGGCAATATTGGCTCAGACAGTGGGGAAAGCTCCCCATTCCCCCACTCTATATCTTTATTGGCCACAAGTTTGTTTCCCCCAAGAGCACATCCAATTTCTTTTCAGCGAAATCATTTATCTTCACTTCCACCACCCTTGTAGACAGCGAATTCCAGGTCATTATCAAATTGCTGTTTGTGGGAGCTTGCTGTGCGAAAATTGGCTGCCACATTTTCTACATTACAACAGAGGCTACATTTCAAAAGTACTTCATTGGCTGTAAAGCACTTTGGGACACCCACAGGCCATGAAAGGTGTTAGGTAAATACAAGTCTTGCCTTTTTCCTTTCTTTAATACCTGGGAGAAAAATCACAGGGGCATTAAAAATATGGTGATTTTAAATTTTTCCTTGCATATTTTCATTCATCCATTATAAAAACTATTGGCTATGAGAGAAAAAGCTTTTTTATTGGTGGATGATTGGAGATGGGAGATGATGTGATAAACCTCCAGGAAATGTCCAACCAGAGTTGGCAACCTTCACCTTGCTCCTCACATCACTAACGGTGTCACAGCATTCCTCAGCAGAAAACAATGGCTGTGCACTGCTAAAAAATGGATCATTTGTGCCATTTTTGTAATGATGTGTATTTATTAAAAAGAGAGTGGGTGACATTCCTCCTGTCTGTTTTTGACTGATTTAAGAAGATTAAAACAATCTCGCTGTCTGTGCTTCCCCTAATAACTCAGTAAATATGTACCCCACATGTAAATGTGGTACTGTGCACCAGCCAGGGGATTACAGCTTCAGTTGGTAACCTGGTGTCCATTGGGGAGTTGAATAGGTACCAGAATTGGCCTGATTTATCCCTCCTCCCCCACTCGTCCCACTCAGTTAGGGGGAGAGGGAAATCAGCAGGGTTCCTTTATTCACTTCTGATCCAGATCTGAAGAAGAGTTGAAACGTGAACTCTGTTTCGCTCTCCACAAATGCTGCCAGACCAGCTGAATATTTCCAGCACTTCCTGTTTTTATTCCTTTATGCACTTGATCAGTGTCTAAGTGGAAAGAGTGAATGAGTGTGTGCATGTTAAGTGAGGACAGGAACAGGAATGGTTGTGATGCCTCCTGTTACCTCCATAGTTGAATAGCCTGCCAATGCTATCACTTGAAGAGTGACTCTAGAGTGAGGTGCCAGGGCAGTGCTGGTGGCTGAGTAACAGTACTGTGGCATGAATCAGCATCTACAGGGGACGTGGGGAGAAGACTGGGGCAGGAAGCCTCGTTCACATCACCAATGAAGAATTACTAAAGAGGACAGGTCAGAGGCACCTGTGGGACATCATTTCAGAGAGACAACTGGGCTTGGCAGTACATGTATTTCACCTCCCGGCCAGAGTGACAGTAGAATAGACACCATCAGATGGAAGAAAAAGGGTTGGCCAGGGGAAACCTGGTGAAGCACATTTAAGGAAGATCTTCAAGACCGGGACAGCACCTGGGCTAGAGCAAGAGAGATAGCGATGGACGGGGCCGGTGGTGGAATCTTGCTGCCCATTGTCCCACACGGGACTGCGGGAACTAAATCTAAGTCTAAGAAGTTTATCTATGGGCTGAAAGCTGGCATGGGAAAGGGGTTTCAATGAAGAAAGGAACAAAAAAAGAAAGATTTGACTTTCTGTATAACCTTAGGATGTCCCAAAGTGCTCTAAAACGAATTAAGTGCTTTCTAAAGTAGGAAACATGGCAATCAATTTGCACACAGCAAGGTTCCACAAATAGCATTGAGATAATGATCACATAACCTGTTGTTTGAGGAATGAATCTTGGCCAAGGCAGTGGCGATTTCTTTCCTGCTGTGTAAAATAGGCCATGGGATGTTTTATTTCCACTGAGAGGACAGATGGGGCCTCAGTTTGGCGTCTCATCCAAAAGACGGCAGATCGAACAGGGCAGCACTCCCCCAGAGTCAACTTACATTTTGTAATGAATTTTCTGGAATGGAACTTGTACCCCCGACCTCCTGGCTGACAGGTGAGAACGCTACCACTGAACCTCAGCTGCCACTGAAGGCTGGTTTCTGAAGGTTGCAGCCAGTGTATCAAAATCAAGCTGCTGACTGAATCCAGTATGATTTCCTTTCTATAAAAAAATGTTCAGAATAGTCTCTAGTGTAGAATAACCATTAATATTTTTACATAAATCTTGCTTTTCTTAAAACAGACTTTCAATTTATTACAGACTTTCCCTCTCCAATACCATTTAATAAATTTAAACTGGCTGATCTGCGAGTATAAACCTGGATGTTTAGTATTGTTTTCCTATCCCTCCTGAAGGTGCTGACTCTTTGCTGTGGTATGCAGCCATGTGTCCTGGCAGCCCTCTGATGTCTGTCAAGTGGCTATTCCTCACCTAAATGATCAGCAGCAACTGACCATAAAGGGCAGCACAGTTGAGCCCTGATCCCATTCTCAGAGGCCTTGGGCTGTTTGTATCATCCAGATATTGTCCTGGTTGAAGCATCACACACTGGGAATCAAACCTCAGACATGTGGTTGGCTGATGGAGTGGTCCATACTCCTGAGGCCTACCTACCTATCTTCCACCACATTCCTGGGCTGAGGGAACCATCTCTGCTAAATTTCACATGCTTCCCTCCTCCACTGCTATTCTGCTGTAACCATTTACACCTCCTCTGGACCCATCTTTTGTTTATATATTTGTCTCTTTTTTTTGCCTTGCATCATCGTCTCTTTTGTCATTTACTATCTCCTGCCCTGCACCCTATTACAGAACTTTCTCTTTTGTTCTTTCCTCCCCTCTCCCCTTTCCCTGTCTTTGTACTTGTTTAAAAGCTATTCATCTCTAAACATCTTCCAATGCTGATGATCAGTCACTAACCTGAAGCATTAACTCTGTTCCGTTCTCCATCAATGCTGCCGGACCTGTTGAGTGTTTCCAACTTTTTCTATTTTACCTTAACCAAGGTAACACTTTACAAAGCCTCTTTCTCTGATAGCTTAGTGAGTAAATATATTCCATGGTGTGATACTGAAACACAGAGATCAGAAGGTTCCAGTTTGGATCCTGTATCATGCATCATGTTAGCTGATCTTCTACAGAAGGCCTCCGTGTCCCTCTGCCCAGGGGTAGATTCAGCAAGGGCCCCCAACACCCCTGGGTGATGCTGGCTCAAAGGTCATGTACTTGAATGTCGAGTGAAGGTACAACTGGGCTCAGCTGTGATGCCCTCCAAGGTTGAATAACCTGCCAATATTCATTGCGTAGTCTAGACTCAGACAAGAGGAACCATTGGACCAGGTACTGGAGATTTGCTTGAGACATGGAATCATAGCCCAGAAGAAGAGAGTGGAAGGAAATCACTTAATTAAAAAGATGCCTTATGAAAATCCCAAAGTAACATCTCATTACAACGCATTTAATGGGGGATTCTGGACTGATCCTTAATTGTGCTTTAAATGCTCTTTCCTGCACCTAATCAAACCTGCTGGTGACTACACTGCATGTGTTGCACACCCAAGATTTGTAATCCACATAGGGGATTTACTTGGCTGTAAATGGGAACTGGAAAAAATAAACATGTGGCTATGACAGTCTGAGAATTAACAGAACGAGTTTCCTCATGTTTTCCTCACTGCTGCATATGGAGCAACTGGAAATGAAACAGAAAATGATTCATAAATGGATGGGGTAGGGCAGGAGCCTGGGAGATCAGGGAGAGGGATTGGAAATTTTCGTTCTTCGAAATGAAGTTGTTTCTTTTTCGAGGAATTGGGTGCTTTCATTATAATCCAGCAAGGGCAATTTTGCTGAATGGCTAAATTGGTCGCATGGCTCAATTATCCTGTGATTCAGGAAATCATAGGGAGAATTTTCCCCCTGTCAGGGAGGTGGGCGTAGACCCGATCGGCACCCCCGATCAGGTCCGCGCCGCCATTTTACTTGGGCGGGCCAGTTAAGGCCCGCCCAGTGTGATGTGCACCCAGAAGCGCTGAGCGCTCCCTGTGTGGACTGCAGGGGAGGCGGTGGCGGGGGAGGCGTTCCCTGAGTCAAGGCCTGCACTAAGAGCACAGAAATCTCCCTGAGGCACATCAGGGAGATTAGTTTAAGTTTTGAAAATCTAAATAAAGAAAAGAAAAAATTTTACGACATGTCCCCTCATGTGACAGTGTCACATCCTGCCCGTGCATGAGGTTCCATGAAAAATGCGAAGGCTGCCTGGGCTTTTTGCTGCACGCCAACCTTAAGGTTGGACGGGCAGCTCAGTTTATTAGTTTAATTAGTTTTTAAATGGGCTTAATAGGCCTTTGATAGTTTGGTGGGTGCGCAGCCGACTCGGCTGTGCGCCCGTCCAACTGAAAATCTAAATGACGCGCAGTGACATCGGGACACCTGCCCGATGTCACCCTGTGTCATTTTACGCCTCGTCAAGCCGAGTCAAAAATTCTGGCCCATGGGTTCAAACCCAACTCCAGAGAGTTGAAAAAATAATCTAGCCCAAGACTCCAGTGTAGTACTGAGGGAGTGTGACACTGTCAAAGGTGCTTTCTTTCAGTTGAAAGATCCCATGGCATTGCTCAATGAAGAGTGTCTTTGTGTCCCTAGGTGCTAAATTAGCAGCCTGTGGAGATTGTAACATTTAAGGTACAGAATGTTCAATGCTTGTTACATTGGTTCCTGCCTAGTAACAAGGGTGGGTACCTCTGGGGAATGTTTTGATAGGTCACCAGGTCAGTTCAAGGGTCAATGAATGGCTCTTCTTTTGAGGCAGTCAGTTTCCGGGAGTCAGCCAGTTGACAAGTGCCACTGAGACAAGGACAGGCAGAGGTGCCAGTTAAGTTGAGTTAAAAAGTTAGAGAAAGGGCTAAAGGGAGTAGACTTCAAATAAAGAGAGCTGTTGGGGCAAAGGTACCCCTTTGGAGCAGTGGCATTCTGCTCGGCATGGTTATAGATCTGAAAGTGTGCTTGTGAGCTAGTGTTTGAGTGTGCTTGGGAAACCAGGAAAAAGGAATCTCGGAAGGTGAGATTGAAACCCTGTGAGGTGGGCCACTGTTAAAGCTGTCCTAATGGGAGTGACTTTTGGAGAGAATTCCAAGGAGAGATCTTCGAAGGTGGAGATTGGAAACCCTCGTGAGAAAGACAAAGTTTCAGTGAGATTGGTTGAGTCACAGTGGAATCAACGTCTGGGTGTTTGTTGAGAAATCTATGGAATCTGTTTTGGTTGCACCTGTCATTTACTATGTGGTGTGTCTCCCTTTCCAACAGATCATGCTGAGGCAGACACTGTGTCTGCTCGTCTGGGAACTGGGGTGGCAGCAGAGATTTGAGTGTGCAAGTTCTAGGAACTCAGCATGTCTAAAAACTCCCACTGAAGCACAAACATACCTTCAATTATGCAAAGAACTGGCATTTATAGAAGTGTCTTTCACACATCACAGCCACTGAAGTACTTTTGAGTTACACTTCGATGCAGAGGAATGGGAGGAGTAGAGCACATCATAGACCAGTTGAGCTAGATGACCTGTTTGTGTGTAACAGCAATGAACTATTGACCAGATAATCTATTTTAATGATGTTAGTTCAGACATAAATATTGGCCACAATGCAAAGTTAGGTTCATCACACTGATTCCTGGGATAGTAGGATTGTCATATGAGGAGATATTGGGTCTACTAGGCCTGGAGTTTAGAAGATTGAGAGAAAATTTCATTGAAACGTTTAAAGTTCTGACAGGGTTGGACAGACAGGATGCAGGGATGATATTTCCTCTGGGTGGGGGGTGGGGGTGGGGGGGGAGGTCTAGAACAAAGGGTCACAGCCTCAGGATACAGAGATAGGCCATTTAGGACTGAGATCAGAAGAAATTTCTTCACTTAAGAGGGTGGAAGCCAAGTCACTGAATATATTTAAGAAAGAAATAGATTTCTAAACTCTAAAAGTGCCAAGGGGTATGGGGAGAGAGCTGGAGTATGGCGTTGAGATAGAGGATCAACCATGATCATATTGAATGGCGGAGCAGGCTCGAAGGGCCGAATGACCTACTCCTGCTCCTAGTTTCTATGTTTCTATGTAGAATTTCACTGTCCTTCTTCCAAATCATGGTAGGGAATCTTTCACATCCACCTGAGGGCAGACAGGATCCTTGGTTTAACGCCACATCACTATAGTTACAACCCAAAATAATCTGATTTGATCAAGAATGATCAATATCAGTGTTAATGGAACCAAACAAGTGGAGCTTTGGATAAACAATCCCACTCAAAACATTGACATCTTTTTCTTTCAGATGCTGAACAACTAGCATGGCCAGAATTTTATTTATTTTAACCCTAACATTTTACAATTACCACCTATGGCTCAATGGCAGCACTCTCTCACTTGTGTGCCAGGAGAGTGTGGGTTCAAGTCCTAGTCTGGGCTGACTGCCCTCCCCACCTTGCCTCCCGCTGCCAGTGCAGTACTGAGGGAGGGAGACATTAAACCGAGGCCCCGTCTGTCCTCTCAAGTAAAGATAGAAGATTCCACATCACTGCTTTGAAGAAGAGCAGGGAGTTCTCACCAACAAAAACAAAAATAGCTGGAAAAACTCAGCAGGTCTGACAGCATCTGTGGAGAGGAAGACAGAGTTAACGTTTGGAGTCTGTATGACTCTTCATCAGAACGATCCAACTCAAGTGGGATCCCACTCGAGTTCTCACCAATGTCCTTGGCCAATATTTATCCCCCAACCAACCATTCTGATTATCATCTCATTGCTGCTGGTGGGAGCTTGCTGTGCATGAACTGGCTCCCCTGTTCCCCCCATAGCAACGGCGGCTGCTCTTCACAAGTATTTCAAAGGGCTGTAAAGAGGTTTGGGGAGCTTCGTGCGTCGCCAAAGTCGCTACAGAAATGCAAGAGCGTCTGTACTTGTTGCCCATTTTAGGGACGCTTCTCCTTTTAAGTGCTGTGTTTATGTGTTGTTGTAGTGGGGGCGGTGACACAGCTGGGGACTGATAAACAGCAGATCTTGCTGTAGTGCCGCGGGCCAGTGTCCATTTCCAAGTGGGTGGGTGCTATTTTTAAGGGGTTGATCTGTCTGGCGTCCTGCTGCTCGATTGCGGCGGCTTCAAAACGCTTTCGCTCCGTGAAGCCCGGTACGAGAGCGAAGCGCAGGAGAGCAGCAGGGCTATCGCTACCCACCCTGCCCCCGAGCTGACAATTTCAACAGGGACAAAAAAAAAAGGCGGAAGTATTTGCAAGAAGATCGATAGGAGGGGAACCCGTGTCCTGATACCTGGCAGACACATCCCGGGAGAATGGATTCACTGAGCTTTATCCTGTTGTCCTGCGTTATTCCAGTAAGTACAGAAACTGCTGCCCCCTCTCCCCTCAATCTGCCCCGTTACATTGGAGATTAGAGGGGGTATTGTCCGGGGCAACTGAGACCTGCCATTTTAAAGGAGGAAGTCCCAATTCCGGTTAGACCAGGTTGACCCTCAACATTTCAGCTGTCCCCTTGGGTTAGACACTGGTGGGGTCCCCCCTCCTGGGCTGCCTGGGGGGCGGGGGTGGGTAGGGGAAATATTTAGCGATATGTGCGGATGATCTTGTTTACAAGGAACTCGAAGCCTAGTTAGAGGAATTTATCGGAAAATGTTCCTTTCACTTTCGATTCTCACCTTTCCAAGGCTCTTGCGTCCATTGCCCACTGTGTGTCTTTGTTGCATTTGTCCCGTTGGGAGCTAATCTTATAGTGACAAGGACCATATGTTAACGTCAGGATTCGCTGGAATGCGGAATAGCTGACGATAACTATGCGGATCTATCGGATATTTCTTACTTATCGAGGTAGTTCCACACTCGGAATCAGAGGGTTGTTGGTTGAGAGTCCCACAGCAGAGACTTGATCTCACAGTGCAGACTGGCACTGTACTGAGAGAACGCCGCACGGTCGGAGGTGCTGTCTTTGAGAGAATAATTTGTACCAATGGCCTGTCTGCCCTCTCAAGTGGGCATAAAATATCCCATGGTACTAAGAGCATTGGAGTTTTTATTCCCCCTGTCCAGCATCGGTAAAACAGACAGTTTGGGTCATTATCATACTGCTGTTTGTGGGAGCTTGCTGTGCATAAGGCTGTCACATTTCCTGCATTAGAACAGGTAGTACACTTCAAAAGTACATCACTGGGAGAACTCCCCTGCTCAGTGCTATAGGATCTTTGATGTCCTCCTGAAAGAGCAGACAGAGCCTCAGGTTAACATGTCAGCCATAAGATGGCACCTCCAGCAGTGTGGCGCTAAGTCACTACTGCACTTCAATGCCACTTTGAAAGTAGATGAATGATCTCTGTCCAGGTAGGCAGCTTATCGAGTAATAGCCACAATCTTCACCCGAGGTGTTAGAAACCATTACCCTCAGCTGTGTTTATCTGTCTGTGATCTTTATGACTGTTGCGTCAGGGAACTCCTTGACTGTACCATGAATGAGTAGAGCTGTGTTCCCACCATGGTAAAGTTACCTTGCTTCACAGGAGTGTGTGCTACATCAGGGAAACCTATAGGGACATTTCACCTTCGACTTTGAAACCTATTTCTGGTCTGTAGTTTCATCTCATTCTGAAGACTGGATTTTTGCTTTGCCTCCATTCAGTTCAAAGCAAAGAAGGGGTATAATTTTACCCCATATTAAGGTTTTCTCAATAACCCTCTTGTTAAGGCACTTGACTTGCATTTGCTAGTAGAACTCTCTGTGAATAACCCACTTCCAAAAATTCTTTCATGGTATGTGGATGTTGCTGGTAAGGCCAGCAATTGTTGCCCATCCCTAATGGCTTGCTAGGCCATTTCAGAGGTCAGTTAAGAGTCAACCACATTGCTGTGGGTCTGGAGCCACATATAGGCCAGATCAGATAAGGATGGCAGATTTCCTTCCCTAAAGGGCATTAGTGAACCAGATGGGTTTTTATGACAATCAAAGATAGTTGACATATTCATTATTACTGAGACTAGCTTTATATTCCAGATTTATTAATTGAATTGAAATCTCACCAGCTGCCGCAGTAGGATTTGAACCTGTGTCCCCAGAGCATCAGCCTGGGCCCCTAGATTAATAGTGCAGTGACAATACCACTATGCCACCATCTCTCTCATATAGAAATCTTGTATCTTGAACAATGGTGCAAACTAAAGATGTAATTCTGCAAAGAATGACTAGAGCATCGGGACATTTTATTACATATACAGAAACTGTGAGCTAAGTAGAGTCTGCTAGGCTCACCCTTGATCTTTAATAAACCTGATTTGTTGTTTATAATCGGAGCCATGCAATCTATTTGGAGAGGTCCTGAGCTATTGGTGATAATTTTATTTTCAGTATATGTCTCATTGTGGCTTGTTATCCCAAATAACTATGTACATTTCAGTAAGGAGTCTGTGGAAGTGAACTTTTGCAGTGCATGTGAGAAAATGTATCTAGACTGCACCAACACTGTAATGTGTGCCTACCATGTTATTTCACTACGTTATTTGGAAGGAAATCTATGTGGGTTGAAACTGCATCTGTTTGCAAATCCTTTGTTTGTTATTCAATAAAGGCTATGTGTTAAAAAAGTTTGTTAAAATAGTGGACAGGGGAATTCATAGGAAATTGCTGATGCATTTATTGCTAATATGGCACAGCATGATCCCAAACCTGTAAAGCTGGAAAGTTCCACTCTGTAAAGGGAAAAGGCATCAAGGTTCAGTTGGATGGTAGAATTGTAAATGCTGTTATAATAAAATCTACGAATTGAAGTAGTGAAGCCTTTGTTAGCCCCTGTAAAACAGTGAACCTCTATGATGGATAGCAGAAATTGGCAGCTAATTGAGAAGCGCTATAATATGAGGAACTATAAGGCCTATGCATTGCTTCTGACACAACAGAACTAAGTTGAGCCTGCAGAACTGGAACTTAAATGTTCTGATGCATGAACCACTGAGCAGGAAGGTTGGAACTAGTAATTTAATTTAAAATTTAATTTAAATAGTGAACTTTGCTAGTATTCTCTTACCAGTTTAAATTTTGAAAGAAATTGAAGTTCACCAGAAATCTTGTTTTGAACATTTGACTTTGCTTTTTGTGGTTTAATCACTGGTATTTTGTTTGAAAAGCTTTACTATATACAGTGGGCTCCACCCGCATCTATCTTACCCAATCAGTTAAATATTCCATGCCGGGTGCCTCTCTGATTGGACAGACTGAGAAGTTCCGCATAAGTTTACTGATCTGCCTCAAAGCTCCAGTTCTTGTTGTTCTGGCTTGTGAATACTTAAGAATACTGATAATAGGGAGGGTGGATAAGTGGATTTCTACTCTATCTGCTGTACAAAAGGAAAAAACTAAAATTATTTTCAAATGCTGTAGTGTCCCTGCCACTTTCAGTATAGCTGGGGTTGACAAACCTACTTCTACACATTCTAACCCAGACGCTCCAATATTGTAATAGAATTTCAACAAGGTGAATATATAATTGTCTAACCGTGTCCAGTTGAACTGCAAAAAAATGCCCATATTATAAATTCTTCCATTCCATACTTGTATTCCAGAGACCCAGGGTAATGCTTTGGGGACCTGGGTTCAAATCCCATCACGACAGATGGTGAAATTTGAATTCAATAAAAATCGGGAATTAAAAGTCTAATGATGACCATGAAACCATTGTCGATTGTTGTAAAAACCCATCTGGTTCACTAATGCCCAATAGGGAAAGAAATCTGTCGACCTTACCTGGTTTGGCTTACACGTGACTCCAGACCCACAGCAATGTGGTTGACTCTTAAAAATGCTCTCTGAACGAGCCAGCGACACCCACATCCCATGAACGAATAAAACAATTGGTTTATATCTGGAGGGTGGGTTTTGAGCTGTATAACACCAGGGTGATGTGCTGCCGGGTACAGGTCTGTCATACTGATGCCCTATGGCGTGAGTATTTTGAGTTGATGAAATTAGGGCATTTCACAGGGTATGTATTGCCACAATACATCAATGCCACAACATCAATGCATCATTTGCCACTGTGTTAGATACTACTGCTTTGAAGGGGCTGGGATACACAAGGGTGGAAATTCTACTTCAGTTATCCAGAGCCTTGGCCAGACACTATCTGCGTTCAGTTCTGGATACCACATCTTCAGGAAAGATATCTTGGCCTGAGTAGGGGGTATCAGAATGACACCAGAGCTCAGAGGGTTAAATTATGTATAAACTTAACTTGTATTCCCTTGAGTACAGGAGATGGAAGGGTGATTGATCAAGGTGTTTAAAAGGTTAAAAGAATTTGATGGGATAGATACAGAAAAACAAACTGTTTATTCTGGTGGAGGAATAGAGAACAAAGGGGAGATAACCTTAAAAATAGTTCTGGGCCACTCAGGAGCAAAATCAGGAAGTACTTTTTTACATATAGCAGAAATATTGAGCTCTGCCCCAAAAGGTTGCAGATGCTGAGTCAATTGGAGCTTTCAATACTAATTTCACTAGATTTTAGTTGGTTAAAAAGATATGGAGCAAAGAAGTTAAGATGCAGGCCCAGCACTGATTTAATTGAATGGCAGAGTAGGCCGGAGGGTCTGAAATGCCTTCTCCTATGCTAATGTTACCACTTAAATACTCTATATAAGGCCAGTAGCAACATTCACAACATGCTCAGCTCATTTCCCAGACAGCACTTGCTAAATGAAAGCTATGATGGAGAGCTAGCTATCTGTTGTACCTATTCCTGTAGCTGGGTTCGAAGACTTGTTTTTTTTCGCAAATCTCTAGTTTAAAATACTTCTCTAGAAGGATACTGAGTGACGAGAGCAGTTCTGTTTTAAATACTTTACCAAAGCTGGCCTGATAATTTTGCTCACTGTGTGAGTCTGGAATTCCCCTGAACACACTTTGTTCCACTAAATTTATCTCTGAAATTTTGAAGCTGCCATTGTCCTTTCAAGCCCCAGCTGTCCTTTTACAAGTTTCGTAAAATTTAAATATTGAAAATAAAATGGGATTCGAGTTTCTATCTGGACGAAGCAACCACAGCCTATAGCAACCAAATCCAGTTAAAGCCTAAATTCTACAGGGAGATTCCCAGGTCAGGAGTTGAGAGAAGTGATTTCCTTCTCAATGGTGCTTCACCCATGTGTCCGTTTTTCACATGATAGTGAGTGTTGGCAAATACTTCAACCACAGAAGACATCACAGATGAACACGATCGTGACTTTGCTCCAGTGTCTGCCCACATGTAATTTTGAACCGTGTTCATTGGCTTAGTTTTGCTGCCATCCCTCGTCAATGAGAAAAAGTAAGATCAACTGATGCATTAAATGAAAAAAACTTCAGGGCTCAGTTCTCATCTCATGTATTTGAAGTGAAGGTGGTAGGGGGACACTGTGGGAATGTGGAGAGTGCTCACCAAGCCAGAAACCCTTTTGCACTGCCATTACTAATAATTATTCCTAACTGTTCCCAATGTTGGTTGGACGAATTCCTGGAGATTTTATCTTATGACCTCCTCCTCCAACTGCCTCACCCAGTCAAACAGCCTCTTTCCCTCCCCAATCTGCAATATTTGGAAAACTAATAAACAAATGTACTCCAAGAAAATGAAAGAAACACTTTTTAATGCCTCTATGGATGTTCCTCTGCGTTGCTCGCATTAGTGTCCTTGCGATTAATCATCAACTTCGGGAGACTCCCCGGCATAATCCCAGATGGTTAGTAATCCGAGCTAACAATGGGTTTTGCTTTAAGTTTTAATGTATACAGGGCTTATCTGAAAGTGCTCTGTGGTTGCTCCTGGCAAAGTTTTGGGTTCACTATAATGAGGAGATTAGCGTGAGTGAGGAGTAGGGGATGGTAGATATACCAAGAGAGCTAGTATAGAGCATTTGTGTGCAATGCACTGTACCATGGAGTGGATGGTAGACATCGGTTGGTGCTTGTGATCCGCCCTGTTGATTTCTGATTTGAGCTGTGATATGGGGAAGGGCTGAGTGGTAGCCGAGGGGCAGCTCCACAGGAAGAGGATAATCACTCCAATGCCCACCCCCCAATTCACTCTGGCTCATCTCTGAGCCTGTGGCCTTAGAGCACCATTGGAAGAGAGGCCTGGGAACAGGTCACCCCTCTGGATGTGGGTGATGTCTGTAGCTGGGAAACCTAATGGTGCAAGGGAAGAATGGAGCATTAAATTAGAAAAGGTGTTAACGAATATGGGACCAAGGAGGGTAATTGGAACTGAATAAAGACCAGTTATGACCTAATGAATGGTGGAACAGGCTCAAGGGCTGAATAGTCTTCTCCTGTTCCTATGAGAGTATTATACCTGCTGATGATTCAGTGGTAATTGTTCTGCCGAGTATGGTGGTTAGCATCGCCAATCCAGCAAAGCCCCCAGCTTGTGTGGAATTGGCTGAGCGTAGATGGGGCAGAAATGGAGGTACAGTTAGCATCAGCACTCTTGGCTTAGGCCACTATCCATTTCGAAGTGGGAACAGGGTTAAGTTGAGCAGTGATGGCTCTCATAGTCAAATAGCCTACTGACACACAATGTCAAGGCTCAAACCTTGGGTGAGGTATCAGACAAACTATGCACCAGCACAAGTGAGAACGTCGGTAAGCAGAGAGAAGTGGATATGGGATGGGGGTGAGGGAGTGAGGGGAAATCTCAGGGAAGTCAATAGAAAAGTGTAAAGGGATAGGTTGGAGGTTGGATAAGGACAAACAAGAAAAAATACAAAGCCTGAAACAAACAATGAGAAGAAAATGCTTACATTTCAAGAGTAAAATGGAAGAAACCTGCAGAATAGAAAGTGAAATTTTATTGAAATGGGATAAAGAGAGGTATGAGATATAGAGATGCAGATAAATAAGCGGAGATGCTTCCAAGAGTGGATTTCTGATGTTTTGGGTAGTTTCCTCTCGAGTGTTGTGGTTTCTCTGGTGAGATGGTGCTAAAGTTTGTGGGAGATAATTTGTGCAAACACAATGCACACACAGCTGGCTCTTCAGCAATTCGACAGGGTTTCCACCTCCGTAGGTGGGATTTCAGAAGATCCTGTCTCGAAATCACACGTTCTACAGTGACACGGAGCCAGCCGCCTGAAAGAAATTGACCTGCGATTTCTTTTAAATGCCTGTCATCCATCACATCACAGGCTTTGATTCTCCTCTTTTCCCTGTTGGAGATGCTGCCCTTCGGATGAGATGTTAAACCAAGGTCCCGGCTGCCCTGTCAGGTGGACGTAAAAGATCCCATGGCCTCATTTCGAAGGAGGGCCGGGGACTTATCCCCAGTGCCCTGGCCAATATTTAACCCTCAATCAACACCACTAAAACACATTAGCTTGTCATTATCTCATTACTGTTTGTGGGAGCTTGCTGTGCACAATTGGCTGCTGCGTTTTCCAACATTTCAATGGTGACTACGCTTCAAAATGCTTCATTACCACCACCTCAACGGCTGAGGTGCATTTCCTTTCTCCTGCCTCTACCGGACCATCACAGGCTTCCTGTAACTGGTGGTGGGAACACTGGGCCCGAATCCTAGCAGCTTTCCCACCCATCTGCCCGTGGTACTGCCACATCCTTGGGTGTCCTTAAGGAAGGCGATAGCAGGCCCTGTGAAGCAGTGGTTATGGTTCTGAGGTCTTTCCATGGAAACAGTCTGATCCTCAATGAGCTACCTGTAGTGGTCACGGTATCTGCCAAGGCAGCCATAACAGTGAACTTCTGTCACTTTCAGAAAGCTTCTGCCTCTTTGATGCCGACATTTCCCTCTTGAACTTACCCTTGACCAAGGACTGGATTTGGAGTCAGGCTGAGATGGGCAGAAGACTGACCCGACTGCCATTCTTTTTTCCCCTTATTAGGAAAATCCGGCCCAGAAGAAAATCTAGAATTGTTTTTCCTCAGTTCTTCAATGCTGAGTATGATGGTGAGGGAAGACCTCTCCCTCCATCACCAACTACCCCCCCAACTTCCAGCTTGTGGCGAATTAGGGGGTGAGAGCATTGGTGGGGCATGTTTCCCTTCCATGTGGAGCTCCTCTTGGCCGCTGCTGATCGCTCCCCTGTATTGGGGCTGAGATCAGAAATCGATGGGGAGCATTGTAAGCACCATTCAGTAACCCACCAGACACTCCAGGGCACTGAGCATTAAGCAGATACAGAAATGGCACTGCTGTCAGAATATATGATGCTATTATACACTATGTATTGGGCTGAGGCTGGCTTACAGTGATGGCAATGCTGAGTTATACTGCTGTCTCTGCATTGCTCGGTGGTCATCAAGTGGAGCACCATGCAGGTGCCCCTCAGGGCTGTCCAGTTGGTGATAACATGATTTTTTTTGCCCCTGGAGATGAGGGGCTGAGGGGTTGGGCTGGCTCTTTCCAGAGACTGAATCATATTTCAAAATGTTCAGTATGAGGATATAATCATTAAAACTGATATTCCTGAGTTATTATCAACTGAATTATGATCATTGGAGGTCAATCATCTCAGTTCCAGGACATCACTGCAGGAATTGCTCAGGGTAGTGTCCTCGGCCCAACCATCTTCAGCAGCTTCATCAATGACCTTCCCTCTAGCATAAGGTTAGAAGTGGGGATGTTCGCTGATGATTGCACAATGTTCAGCGCCATTCACGACTCCTCAGATACTGAAGCAGTCTGTGTCCATATGCAATAAGTACTGGACAATATTCAGGCTGGGGAAGTAATTTTCGCACTACACAAATACCAGGCAATGGCTATCTCCAACAAGAGAGAATCCAACCATCACCCCATGACATTCAATGGCATTACCATTGCTGAACACCCACAATCAGCCTCCTGGGGGTTACTGAGCTGGCCAAGTCCTAAAGGACACAGTTGCCAGACTGGGTCTGCAGCAGGTGGTGAGGGAACCAACATTCAATGTCATTACCATCGCTGAAACCCCCACTATCAACATCCTGGAGGTTACCATTGACCAGAAACTGATTTGGATGAGCCACATAAATACTGTGGCAACCAGAGCAGGTCAGAGGCTGGGAATCCTGCAGTGAGTAACTCACCTCCGGATTCCCCAAAGTCTGTCCATCATCTACAAGGCACAAGTCAGGAGTGTGATGGAATACTCCCCACTTGCCTGGATGAGTGTAGCTCCAACCACACTCAAGAAGCTCAACACCATCCAGGACAAAGCAGCCTGCTTGATTGGCACCGCATCCACAAACATTCATTCCCTCTACCACTGATGCGCAGTGGCAGCAGTGTGTACCATCTACGAGGTGCACTGCAAAGGCAGCACCACCGGTAAGTTTCCCTCCAAGCCACTCACCATCCTGACTTGGAAATATATTGACATTCCTTCACTGTCACTGGGTCAAAATCCTGGAATTCCCACTCTAACAGCACTGTGGGTGTACCTACACCACATGGACTGCAGCGGTTCAAGAAGGCAGCTCAACACCACCTTCTCAAGGGCAACTAGGGATGCACAATAAATGCTGGCCCAGCCAGCGAAGCCCACATCCCGTGAATGAATGAAAAAAGGGAAAAACCTACTTGACCTCTTCCTCGTCAATCTACCTGTCGCAGATGTATCTGTCCAGGACGGTATTGGCAGGAGCGATCACCGCATAGTTCTTATGAAGATGAAGTCCTGCCTTTACATTGAGGATACCCTTCATTGTGTTGTGTGGTGCTACCACCGTGCTAAATGGGATAGATTTCGAACAGATCTAGCAACTCAAGACTGGGCATCCATGAGGCACTGTGGACCATCAGCTGCAGCAGACATATATACAACTGCAATCTGTAACCTCATGGCCCGGCATATCCTCCACTCTAACATTACCTCATGGCGGGGGATCAACCCTGGTTCAATAAAGAGTGGAGGAGGGCATGCCAGGAGCAGCACCAGGCATACCTATGAGTTGTCAGCCAGGTGACGCTATAGCACAGGACTACTTGCATGCCAAACAGTGGAAGCAGTATGTGATAGACAGAGCTAAGTGATCCACAACCAACAGATCAGATCTAAGCTCTGCAGTCCTGCCACATCTAGCTGTGAGTGGTGGTGGACAATTAAACAACTCACTGGAGGGGGAGGCTCTACAAATATCCCCATCCTTATTGGTGGGGGAGCCCAGCACATCAGTGCAAAAGATAAGGCTGAAGCATTCGCAACAATCTTCAGCCAGAAGTGCCAGGTGGATGATCCATCTCAGCCTCCTCCGGAGGTCCCCAGAATCACAGATGCCAGTCTTCGGCCTATTTGATTCATTCCACATGATATCAAGAAATGGCTGAAGGCACTGGATACTGCAAAGGCTATGGGCCCTGACAACATTTCAGCAATAGTATTGAAGACTTGTGCTCCAGAACTAGCTGCATCCCTAGCCAAGCTGTTCCAGTACAGCTGCAACACGGGCATCTACCCGGCTATGTGGAAAATTGCCCAGGTATGTCCTGTACACAAAAAGCAGGACAAATCCCACTTGGCCAATTACCGGCCCATCAGTGTACTCTCCATCATCAGCAAAGTGATGGAAAGTGTTGTCGACAGTGCTCTCAAGTGACACAACTCAGCAATAACCTTCTCACTGTTGCTCAGTTTGGGTTCTGCCAGGGCCACTCAGCTCCTGACCTCATTACAGCCTTGGTCCAAATATATACAAAAGAGATGAGGTGAGAGCCACTGCCCTTGGTATCATGGTAGCATTTGACCGAGTGTGATGTCAAGGAGCCCTAGCAAAACCTGAGTCAATGGGAATAAGGCAGAAAATTCTGTGCTGGTTGGAGTCAAACCTAGCACAAAGAAAGATGGTTATAGTTGTTGGAGATCAATCATCTCAGTTCCAGTACATCACTGCAGGAGTTTTTCAGGGTAATGTCTTAGGTCCAAGCATCTTCAGCTGCTTCATCGATGACCTTCCTTCCATCATAAGGTCAGAAGTGGGGATGTTCACTGATGATTGCACAATGTTCAGCACCATTCGCGACTCCTCAGATACTGAAGCAGAACGTGTCCAAATGCAGCAAGATCTGGACTAAATTGAGGCTTGGGCTGATAAATGGCAAGTAACATTCACGCCACACAAGTGCCAGGCAATGACCATCTCCGACAAGGGAGAATCTAACCACCTCCCCTTGACATTCAATGGCATTACCATCGCTGAATCCCTCACTATCAACATCCTGGGGGTTACCATTGACCAGAAACTGAACTGGACTAGCCATATAAATACTGTGGCTGCAAGAGCAGGTCAGAGGCTAGGAATCCTGCGGTGAGTAACTCACCTCCTGATTCCCCACATTTTGTCCACCATATACAAGGCACAAGTCAGGAATGTGATGGAATACTCTCCACTTGCCTGGATGAGTGCAGCTCCAGTCACACTTAAGAAGCTCAGCACCATCCAGGACAAAGCAGTCTGCTTGATTGGTACCCCACCCACCACCTTAAATATTTACTCCCTCCACTACCTACACACAGTGGCAGCTGCGTGTACCATCTACAAGACGCACTGCAGCAACTCCCTTAGGCACTAACGACAGCACCTTCCAATCTCGGAGACCCCTACCAACTAGAAGGACAAGGGCAGCAGATGCACGGGAACACCACATCTGCACACACCACAATGTGTCACCATCCTGACTTGAAAATATATCGCCGTTCCTTCATTGTTGCTGGGTCAAATCCTGGAACTCCTTTCCTAACAGCACTGTGGGAGTACCTACACCACATGGACTGCAGCGGTTCAAGAAGGCAGCTCACTACCACCTTCTCAAGGGCAATTAGAGATGTGCAATAAATGCTGGTCCAGCCAGTGATGCCCACATCCTGTGTAAGAATAAATAAAAAAAAAATATCAATCTCTTTGTGACTTTTTATTATTTCAGTCTTGATTGGGAATGACAGAAGGTAAAAACCAGCAGTGTTTGGAAGTCAGGCTAGTCAAAGTAGATTATAATAACAAGAGTTCAGTCATCTGGCTGTTCCTGGAATTTACTCTTAAACCACTCTCTATTTTGAAACTCAAGTAAAATATAACATCAGAAAACTTAATAACGGCAATTCAGAAGTTAGTTCCACTCGAATTATTTATTTGCCGATGGCTCATCATCTGTTACTTTTTTCTAATAACCCAGTGCCTTACCCCTCACTCCCCAAGGCCCCTGTCCTCTCTCCCACTCGAGTCCTCCTCCAAGTCAGCCATCACCAATACGCACCCTACAGCCCTGTGCACATGTCTGGTGATTATTCCACTCTGCAGTGATCAGCTTCCTCCCAATCAAATGCTCACTCCTCCTGGCCTTCAGCTATTTCACAGTGTAATAATGTCTCTTTGAATGGGAGCAATAGAAATCTTGAACAAAAACAAAAATACCTGGAAAAACTCAGCAGGTCTGACAGCATCTGTAGAGAGGGATGCAGTTGACATTTTGAGTCCGTATGACCCTTCATCAGAACTAAGACATATAGAAATGAGATGAAATATAAGCTGGTAGAAGGGGGTGGGACAGGAGAGCTCAATAGGGGGCCAGTGATAGGTGGAGGCCAAGAAGAGACTGCCAAAGATGTCATAGACAAAAGGACAAAGGAGTGTTGATGGTGGTGATATTATCTAAAGGATGTACTAATGGGGACATTAAGGGAAGCAAGCTAGTGGCAGATGGCCCTTGTGCGGGTGGGGTGGGGGGGTGAAGGGATCGAAATGGGCTAAAAGGTGGAGATAAAACAATAGATTGAAATAAATTTAAAAATAGGAGGGAAAAGAAAAAAATATAGTTGTAAAAAAATGATAAATTATTGGAAAAAGGGGGATCGGAAAGGGGTTGGGGATGGAGGGGAGAGTTCATGATCTGAAATTGTTGAACTCAATATTAAGTCTGGAAGGCTGCAAAGTGCCTAGTCGGAAGATGAGGTGTTGTTCCTCCAGTTTGCATTGAGCTTCACTGGAACATTGCAGCAGGCCAAGGACGGACATGTGGGCATGAGAGCAGGGTGGAGTGTTGAAATATAATTGCAATAGAAATCTTGTTCCTTTCAATTCTCCTGTCTCCACAGTCCCAGCTTTTGTGTGGGCCTCTGTAAGTCAGACGTTGCGACAATTGCATGGGCTGGACTGCCAGCATGCTGGCCCTGTGTTACTGCAACCAGCAACATGTACATAGTGTGGGTAAGCGTCAGCAATCAGTACACCTTTGTTGAGGCAACCCACCCAGCAGTGAGTGGGAAATTACATGCTGCTCCAGGTCTTTAAGGGCTGTTAGCTATTTGTGTGTGCAATAATAGAAACACACAAGCACTGAAATGGGGAGTGCCGCCAGGAAGGAAAGAACAGGGCCCTGGCAATTCTCCTGAAACAAATCTGCCAGAGAAAGGAGGTCCAGTTTTCTGCAACTCGTCTCCAGATCCAAAGGAGAGTGGCGTGGGATAGGAATCTATCTCTAAATCTGAAAAAGGTCAGCATAGGATATAAAGCATCTTGTAACCTTGGCAGAACTGACTGCAGTGCCACAGAGAGTTTCATGATCTTACAAGGTGTACCAAGGTTGGAGAGTAGATCATGGCTTCATGATAGTGATATACATATGAGCATGAAGTGCCACGTACAGTAAACTCACAACGACATGGTGATACAGTACTTCGAATGCCTCCCAGGGACACACTTTATATGGGCATTTGATGCCCTCCCGTCACCATTAGATGCTAAAGCCTAGTAAAATCCTTCTAACTACTGCTCCTGCACTATGCATGTTCTTATAATCAAAGAAAGAAACACATTTATGTAGTACCTTTCATAACTTCCAGATGTCTGAAAGTGTATTATAGCTAATCAAATGCTTTTAGAAGTGTAGTCACTGTTGTAATGTAGGAAACTACAGGTTGTGTGTTCATACCTGGGTATCATCACCTGTGTTTGTGACAATCTCTTGGTCTCAACTGTTGTACCATATATGTAGAATACAGCTAAGCATATCAAAAGGGAGACAAGTTGTTAGAGAAGTGAACTCTCCCCCACCTCCACCAGCCCAAACTTCATTCTTTGCCTCTTTCCAGAGTCCAACAAAGTATTCAAGGGCAGAGAGGCCACCGAGGAAGCAGGACAGGGGTAACTTAGACTGTTAGCCCCCAACTCAGGGTTTGTACAGAATTAGTAACTTCTTGTTAAGATTTAAGAACCAGATTGGTGATGAGGGGAATTTTTGTTTTAATGCAGTGAGTTATGATGATCTGAGTGCACAGATTGAAAAGGTGTGGAAGCAGATTCAATAATAACTTTCGAAAAGACGTTGGATATATACTTGAAAGTTTAAAATTTGCAGGGCTATGGGGAAAATGTAGGGGGTGTGGGACTAATTGGATATCTCTTGCAAAGAGTCAGCAAAGGCACCATGGTCCAAATGGCCTCTTTCTGTGCTGTAAGATTCGCTTATCCAATTCACTCATTCACAATGAAAGAGCATTTCAGAAAGGAACAGCCACTGCTCTGATCTATAACTTAGTTGCTGGAAATTGCTGGGCTAACTCTTCGGACACAAACTGGACCCTGGGGGGAAAAAAATCACAAACCTAAACAGGTGAAAATTTCGTTGAGTAAAATTGTGGGCTGTTCCTTTATAAATTAGCTAATTTTTGATGGCTTATATTTAGAATTGGCATCCAGATGAATTGGACGACGTTAGCTATGGGGGCAATTCCAGGGTAAAAGTCAGAAAGCCCTGACCCTATCTAAGTTATGCCACTTCTGGCTAAGTGTGTGTGTTACAGACAGAGATTGAGTACAGCACATCTCCACTGACGCCATTGGTGGTTTTCATGCCTTTTCTGCATAGAAACCTGAAAATTAGCTCCAGTTATTTTATGTCTCCAGTCTAAATTGCTACTACCGCCCTTAGTCCTTCCTCATCCTTTGATATCCCTGGTGTCACTATCTCCTCTGATATCATGTTCAACTCTCAGTTCTCCTATGGGAATGCCAATTCCAAGTTCAGCTTTATTTTTTATGAAAGGCAATTTAATTTCTTTCAAACAACTCTTAACCAGATTGTCAACCTGAAACTTTAATTCTATTTCTCGCTCCACAGATGCTGCCAGACTTGCTCAGTTTTTCCAGCATCTTCTGTCTTTATTTCAGAGTTCCAGCATCTGCCGTATTTTGTTCTCTTAACCAATGTCCTCTTTAAGCTGTGCGGATGCATGGCCACACAGCAGTCGGGAATGTGCCATGCGGGAGACTAACAGGCCATGTATAAGCAGTGGTCCCTTTAACATGTGTGAATGGACATATGAGCAAACGAACAAGGAGCAGGAGTAGGCCATTCAGCCCCTTGAGGCTGCTCCGCCATTTAATAAGATCATGGCTGTTCTGATAGTAACCTCAAATCTGCATCCCACCTACCACCAAGAATCTATCTATCTCTGCCTTAAAAATATTCAAAGACTCTCCTTCCACCACCTTTTCAGGAAGAGAGTTCCAAATACTCATGACCCTCTAAGTGAAAAAATTTCATCTCATCTCTGTTTTACATGAGTGACCCCTTATTTTTAAACAGTGATCACTAGTTCTAGATTCTCCCACAAGAGGAAACATTACCTCCCCAACCTGTCAAGACCCCTCAGGATCTTCTATGTTTCAATCAAGTTGCCTCTTACTCTCCTAAACTCCAGCGGATACAAGCCTAGTCTGTCCAGCCTTTCCTCACAAGACAACCCGCCTGTTCCAGGTATTAGTCTAATAAACCTTCTCTGAACTGATTCCAATGCATTTATATCCTTCCTTAAATAAGGTGACCAATACTGTACACAGTACTCCAGATGTGGTCTCACTAGTGCCCTGTACAACTGAAGCATAACCCCTCTACTTTTGTATTCAATTCCCCTCGCAATAAATGATAACATTAGACCATAAGACCATAAGACATAGGGGCAGAAATTAGGCCATTCGGCCCATCGAGTCTGCTCTGCCATTCAATCATGGCTGATAAGTTTTTCAACCCCATTTTCCCGCCTTCTCCCCGTAACCTTTGATCCCCTTACCAATCAAGAACCTATCTATCTCGGTCTTAAATACACTCAATGACCTGGCCTCCACAGCCTTCTGTGGCAATGAATTCCATAGATTCACCACTCTCTGGCTAAAGAAGTTTCTCCTCATCTCTGTTCTAAAAGGTCTTCCCTTTACTCTGAGGCTGTGCCCTCGGGTCATAGTCTCTCCTACTAATGGAAACATCTTCCCCACGTCCACTCTATCCAGGCCTTTCAGTATTTTGTAAGTTTCAATCAGATCCCCCCTCATCCTTCTAAACTCCATCGAGTATAGACCCAGAGTCCTCAAATGTTCCTCATATGTTAAGCCTTTCATTCTTGGAATTGTTCTCGTGAACCTCCTCTGGACCCCCTCCAGGGCCAGCACATCCTTCCTGAGATACGGGGCGCAAAATTGCTCACAATATTCTAAATGTGGTCTGACCAGAGCCCTATAAAGCCTCAGCAGCACATCCCTGCTTTTATATTCTAGTCCTCTTGAAATAAATGCCAACATTGCATTTGCCTTCCTAACTACCGACTCAACCTGCAAGTTAACCTTAAGAGAATCCTGGACTAGGACTCCCAAGTCTCTTTGCACTCCAGATTTCTGAATTCTCTCCCCATTTAGAAAATAGTCTATGCCTCTATTCTTCCTACCAAAGTGCATGACCTCACACTTCCCCACGTTATATTCCATCTGCCACTTCTTTGCCCATTCTCCTAACCTGTCCAAATCCTTCTGCAGCCTCCCTGCCTCCTCAATACTACCTGTCCCTCCACCTATCTTTGTATCATCTGCAAACTTACCCAGGATGCCCTCAGTTCCTTCATCTAGATCATTAATGTATAAAGTGAAAAGTTGTGGTCCCGACACTGACCCCTGCAGAACTCCACTAGTCACCAGCCGCCATCCTGAGAAGGACCCCCTTATCCCCACTCTCTGCCTCCTGCCAGACAGCCAATCTTCTATCCATGCTAGTACCTTGCCTCTAACACCATGGGCTCTTATCTTACTGAGCAGCCTCCTGTGCGGCACCTTGTCAAAGGCCTTCTGGAAGTCCAAGTAGATATCCATTGGCTCTCCTTTGTCTAGCCTACTCGTTACCTCCTCAAAGAATTCTAACAGATTTGTCAGGCATGACCTCCCTTGATGAAACCATGCTGACTTTGCCCTATTTTATCATGCACTTCCAAGTATTCTGAAATCTCATCCTTAATAATGGACTCTAAAATCTTACCAACGACTGAGGTCAGGCTAATCGGCCTGTAATTTCCTGTCTTTTGCCTCACTCCCTTCTTAAACAGGGGGGTTACATTAGCGATTTTCCAGTCCTCTGGGACCCTCCCTGATTCCAGTGATTCCTGAAAGATCACCACTAACGCCTCCACTATCTCTTCAGCTATCTCCTTCAGAACTCTGGGGTGTAATCCATCTGGTCCAGGTGATTTATCCACCTTCAGACCTTTCAGTTTTCCTAGCACCTTCTCCTTGGTAATGGCCACCATACTCACCTCTGCCCCCCGACTCTCTTGAACTTTGGGGATGTTACTCGTGTCTTCCACCGTGAAGGCTGACGCAAAGTACCTATTCAGTTCCTCCGCCATTTCATTGTTCCCCACTACTACTTCTCCAGCGTCATTTTCCAGCGGCCCAATGTCCACTTTTGCCTCTCTCTTACCCTTTATATATCTAAAAAACTCTTGCAATCTTCTTTTATTACTGGCTAGTTTACCCTCATATTTAATCTTCTCCCTCCTTATTTCTTTTTTAGTTGTCCTCTGTTGGTCTTTATAGGCTTCCCAATCCCCTGGTTTCCCACTGCTCTTCGCCACATTGTATGCTTTCTCTTTAGCTTTTATGCTGTCCCTGACTTCCTTTGTCAGCCATGGTTGCCTTGTCCTCCCTTTAGTATGCTTCTTCTTCCTAGGGATGAATTTTTGCTGTGTCTCCCAAATTATTCCCAGAATCTCCTGCCATTGCTGTTCCACTGTCTTTCCTGCTAGGCTCATCTCCCAGTCAATTCTGGCCAGCTCCTCCCTCATGCCTCTGTAGTTGCCTATTAGCTTTCCTAATCACCTGCTGTACCTGCATACTAGCCTTTTGTGATTCATGAACTAGGACACCCAGATATTTCTGCACCTCAGACCTCTGCAATCTCTCACCATTTAGATAATATGCTTCTCTTTTATTCTTCCTGCCAAAATGGACAATTTCACATTTTCCCACATTATACTCCATTTGCCAGATGTTTGCCCACTCACTTAACCTATCTATAGCTGTTAGTAGCCTCCTTATGTCTTCTTCACAGCTTACTTTCCTACCTATCTTTGTGTCATAAGCAAATTTGGCAACCATCCCATCCACCCTTTCATCCAGGTCATTTATATAAATTGTAAACAGTTGAGGCCCCAGCACTGATCCCTGTGGCACACCACTCGTTACATCTGTAACAGCTGTATGACCATCTTAAAGGGACTGCTACTGTAACAAACAGGCTGCAAACAGGCAAGGGAAATTAGAGGGAACATTGGTCTTATCCATTTTATTACTTTCACTTTTACTTTATTTCTTGCTTCTCCTCATATCTCTTCTATGTGATTCTATCTTAGTTGGGTACATCATTTAGCTTTCTGAGCTTAAAAAACTCTGAATGTATTTGAACTGCTGTGGATATGTCAGTTAATGCACCAGACTGCTTGCGGGTTTTGGTCTGACAGTGACTGCATTGGAGCAGAATTAAGTATTAAAACAAGCTTAGTTAGGGCATGGACCTACTGTGTGGTTGGTTTTTCCCAAAATTTGTGTTCCAGGCCCATTGAAAAACTGCTTTATATATTGATTCAAATTAATCCAACATGCTGATTGCTGTGAACAAACTATGAGATTGCATTGACTTTAACCCAGACTGTAATGATTATTCAATGTAACCAGGTTCAACAAGGATGCACAGGAGTGTCAGGTAATGGAGTGGCATAAAATGGCCCAATCTATGGTTCTATTGTGTGGTAATAGTACAGCCCAGTGAGAAGCAAAAGTCATACAGGCCAGAAAGGTTCCAGGTTTGATCCTGAATTAACTGATCTCAATTGGGACAGGAACTGGGGAACTATAATTGGCCTCAGTGTCCTTGGTAAGGAGGGGAAAGCTTGGGTTCCCCCCCTACTGTTCCCAATTCACAGATTCTGCTGGAGAGTGTCTAGGACATAGGTGAGGGTGAAGCTTGGTCCCAGGGATGAATTATTTCCTGATGTCACATTCACAGATGAAGAAGGCCGACTAGCCCAGGGTGCAAGAGGGTGGTTAGTGCTTTTGGAACTGAGGTCCAGCATGAGTCAGTGTTGAGAAGGGGAAATTGGAGGAAAGTAACTTTTAGCGTACACAAGATAGAAAAGATTTACATGGTGGTCTTGTGGTTATGTTACTGCACCAGTGATCTAAGGACCGGCCTAATAATCCAGGGAACACATGTTCAAATCCCACTTTGGCAGTTTAAGAATTTGAGTTCAGTTAATACTAGAGATACACTCACTGGTAGAAGGCCGGTTGTTCTTTGATATAATAATGTAAGCTATATATGACACTTTATCATCGATGAACAGGAAGTCTTGTCTGAGCTTTAGATGTGAAAGCATGTCTGCCGACTCTGTTTGATCCAGCTGGTGAACCTTTAGAAATGTTAAGAAGTCTGAACTGTTATTTGTACAGCTGTTATTTCACGCTCAAATAATTTTAACTTAAGGAACTGTAGGAAGGCTTTTAAATTGACAGCCCAGTACAAAATGACTAAGAACTGACTCAGTGTTCTGCTGATAGATAATTGCCAAATATGAAGTTTGATTTCTCAAACAGGCATTCCAGGTGAAAAACAGTTCTTGCAGAGCGATAGCTCAGCAGGAGATTGTAGGTCATTGTTTCAATCAATTGTCAGGAAATCGGAACATATGAGCCTGTAATTTCCTTAGTGACTCTCGCTACTAGAACTGCTTCTTGTCAGTAGCTTTACAGTAGCTTATCTTGAATAAGAAACATTTGGAGTAGATCCCAGACTTCTTGATTTCCATTTTGATTTCTTGAGTCCAATTTCATGCTTCTAAATATTGGACAGAGGAGGTATAGACAAATGAGGATGGGCAATGTTAATAAGTGTCAACATCATTCAAACTTTTGGATCAGATACCAAGCAAGAGTGCTCGACACATTTCTTAAATATTACACACTCAAATTCAATTTTACCCAATTTATCCAAGACTTTATTTAACTGCACTTTTAAACAAATTATGACAGTGTAGTAGCATTTTACATCAGGCATGTGAAACACAGAGTACAGTCAGAAAATGAGCAGCTTTGACATCATGGCAGGAGGCTAGACTGGGAGTGTGGGATACTGGATAGCGGGGAGATATTGGAGGCTAGACTGGGAGTGTGGGATACTGGATAGCAGGGAGATACTGGAGGCTAGACTGGGAGTGTGGGATACTGGATAGCAGGGAGATATTGGAGGCTAGACTGGGAGTGTGGGATACTGGATAGCGGGGAGATATTGGAGGCTAGACTGGGAGTGTGGGATACTGGATAGCAGGGAGATATTGGAGGCTAGACTGGGAGTGTGGGATACTGGATATCAGGGAGATACTGGAGGCTAGCCTGGGAGTGTGGGATACTGGATAGCGGGGAGATACTGGCGGCTAAACTGGGAGTGTCAGATACTGGAGGCTAGACTGGGAGTGTGGCAGGGAGACACAGGTTGCTGAGAGAAAAGGACAGGTTGTTATTAGTGATTTAAAATAGCTTAGACATACTGATGTAAGTGGAAAGCTCAACTCCAAAACACCGTGGAAATTAACTATGCAAGTGAGTAGCCACCACTGGTTCTATCTCAACTGGTGACACAAGTGAGCATCAATCTTTAACCCCTGGTGCAAGACATTTCTTCTAACAGTTCAAGTAAAAATAAAACCCAAAGGAAAGTGCAAATGCCTCTGGCGCAACTAGTAGGGAAAATATCTGGGAATGAGGTCTCAGCTGATGCTGTACCAAGGAAGTGCTATACTGCTGGAGGTCATAGAGCACTGAAGGAGGCCATTCGGCCTATCGAGTCAGTCCGTGCCAACTTCCTACAGAGAAATCCAAACAGTCCCAATTCCCTGCTCCATCTCCATTGCACTACATGTTTATTTGCCTCAAATGTCCATCCAATTTTCTTTGAAATCATCTCCGCTTCCTTGTAGGCAGCGAGTTCCAGCCCATTACTCCTTGCTGCATAAAACAAGAATTTCCTCACAACCCCCATTTCACTTGCCCAAAACCTTAAATCTGTGTCCTTGTGCAATAAACTAATGTGAATAGCTTTTCTTTGTTTAGCTTATCTAAACCTGTCATAATCTTTTACACCTCTATCAAATCTACCCTAAACCCCCTTTGCTCCAAGGAGAACAACCCCAGCTTCTCCAACCTAACCTTGTAGCTAAAATCCCTCATCCCTGGAACCATTCTATTAAGTCTCTTCTGCACCCTCTTGTGGGTTCTCACATCCTTCCTAAAGTGTGGTGACCAGAATCGAATGTAATACTCGAGCTATAGCCTAACCAGAGCTTTATAAAGGTTTATATGCCTTATATTCATATTTCACAAATAACATTTTACCAAGATAAAAGCAAAATACTGCTATGCTGGAAATCTGAAATAAAAACAGAAAATACTGAAAAAACTCAGCAGGTCTGACAGCATCTGTGGAGAGAGAAACAGAGTTAACGTTTTGAGTCCGTATGACCCTTCTTCAGAGCTAAAGAGAAGTAGAAATGTGATGAAATTTATACTACTTGGGGGGCGGGGGTGGGGGGGGTGGGGAGGGGAGCAGGTGAAGCTGGATAGAAGGCTCACTAAGTTTACTAAGCTCACTAAGTGGAGCCTTGTGTTCTAAACTGTTCATCATTACCTGCCTGCTCAGAGACCGACATGTACTTGTTTGTTCGTTATAGCCCAGCAATTTGTTGAGCTTCATGGCTCATAATAAGAAAATTAAACTTGTTTAGACATACCTCACATTCTCAATCTTAGGCCAGGTGCTGTCTTTTGGCTGAGTCATTAAACCAAGGTCCCGTACGTCTGCCCTCTCAGGTGGACGTAAAAGAGTCCATGGCACTATTTGGAAGAAGAGCAGGAGAGTTCACCCAGTGGCCGGACCAATATTTATCCCTCAATCAACACCTGTGGTAATTTTCCCAACTGGTGGCACAGCAAATCTGATTGATCACAGCGAGATAAAAATTTGTTTAATCTGATTATTTTCCGTGTGTAAAATAGATACATTCAACAGAAGTGTGTGAGTCATGTAGAGAAGAAGAGAGAGCGAGAAGGTCAAACAGGAAAACGCCAAGAGGCAAATAAGGAATTAATAGTGTGAAGCAAAAAGCAGAGTGTTGGGCCTAGTGTGCTGAGGACTTCCAGTTTTTGTGGACTAGTTGTGTGTGTGAGCAAGAAGTGCATCATGCTGTCAGACCTGCTGAGTTTTTCCAAGTATTTTTATTTTTGTTTTTGTAATGGATTGTGTAGTTTCATTCAGCTCTGTGGCCTACAGTACCCAGAGTGCTGCTATCACCAGGGCCCTGTAAAAATCAGTCTGCATTTCTAGGCACTGGCACCTGAGCTACAAATAACAACTTTGAGGCATGAGCACCAGAAAAATAACTTGAAAATAGATTTATTTCCTGGTGTTGAACACTTTAGTTCAAACATTTCATGAATGTGAGGATTTTATTTTTGTATTATAGAGAGGGATGTCGATGAGGTGATTTGACCCTGAACTCCAAACTGTGAGTTGAGGCAGTCAGTCTGTCAGTTGGACCTAGGCTATTGCGGACGAGCATAGTTCAGGTGCCAGCTATTTAAGGCTCAGGAAAAACACCCTCTATGGAATCACTGTCCCAATGACTGCCATCAGCAAGGGAGAGAGAAAAGAAAAAAATTATCTTCCTGTAAACAACTGAGAAAATAGAGCTGGGTTTGTGTCTAATTGCCTTAGATCACCGATAATCCTGTAAAAATAAAACTCCTGCTGGAGGCCGGCACAGGATCACTTACTCTAGATGCAACTGCTAGGGCCCAAAATTTTTCGCCCTCAGTTTCTCAGCGGCAGTTCCATGACCTGTTCATCCTTGTCTTATATTCATTAAGAAATTCTTCCCTCCTCTTCCAACATTCCTGGCTCTTCTGTGGTTCCGTGGACAGCAGTAGACACATCCCAGCTGTCATTGTTCATCTGGGAGAGCCGGCTGGTTCTTTGACTTGAAGGATGTGTCAGAGCTGAGCCTGGACTTCCCGCTCTCTCTTGGAGCCTCTATACACACAACTTAAAGCGGTGCCTCCCACATTGCGAGCAAGATTTTCCCTGTCTTAAACTCAGAAACACTCCCCTCGCATTGCCTCCACACATGTACACTCCCCTCGCATTGCCTCCACCCATGTACACTCCCCTCGCATTGCCTCCACCCATGTACATTCCCCTCGCATTGCCTCCACCCATGCACACTCCCCTCGCATTGCCTCCACCCATGCACACTCCCCTCGCATTGCCTCCACCCATGCACACTCCCCTCGCATTGCCTCCAACCATGCACACTCCCCTCGCATTGCCTCCACCCATGCACACTCCCATTGGAAATATTTCCAAGTCAGGATGGTGAGTTATTTGGAGGGGAGCTTACAGGTGGTGGTGTTCCCATCTATCTGCTGCCCCTTGTCCTTCTAGATGGTAGTGGTCATGGGTTTGGAAGGTGCTGTCTAAGGAGCCAAATCCATCTATGGCCTCGCCCCTCCCTATCTCTGTAACCTCCCCCAGCCCTACATCCCTCTGAGATATCTGCGCTCCTCTCATTCTGGCCTCTTGAGCATCCCTGATTTCTATCACTCCACCATTGGTACCTGTGCCTTTAAATGCCTGGGCCCTAAGCTCTGGAATTTTCTTCCTAAACCTTTCCACCTCCCTCTCTCTCTCTCTCTCTCTCCTCCTCAAAGGTGCTCCTTAAAACCTACCCCTTTTGGTCATCTGTCCTAATATCTCCTTACTTGGCGCGATGTCATATTTTGTTTAATAATGGTCCTTTGAGGCATCTTGGGATGTTTTATTCTACTAAAGGTGTTATATAAATACATAGGTTGTACACAGATACCAAAAGGAATCAAAAAGGATAATGGAATGGTGACAATTCTTCACACAATGCGGACATTTGGAACTCCATCACCTCGAAAGACTGTGTATAATGAGGGACAATTGGAGCACTGAGGTTGATACATTTTTGTTGGGAAAGTGTATCGAGGGATTTAGACCAATGGCTGAGAAGTAGAGTTGAAAAACAGATCAGCCATAATCTAATTGAATAGGAAAGCAGGCTCGAGGGGCTGATTGGCCTCCTCCAGCTCCTACGATGGTGCAGCCTCGAACTATGCAAACAAATGTTATTTATCCTTCAGGAAATGGTCCCTCTGGGATTTGCCTGTCCTACCTACTGTCTGGGTACAGGCTCTACCTGTCTCCTGGAGCAAGTCACACAAACCCAATTCTACAGCACAAACTGGAAGAGAATCGTCACCTGTCAATCGTTGACCAGGTAATGTATGTACCTAGACATGCTGTCAAAATGCCAAGTTAAAAACAGAATCCAAACTCTGTCTCAATCTGATTCCCTATGCTGACTGAAACAGCACCAACATGCCCCCATTCAGCAACTAGCTGGTGTTAAATTGGCAAACAGTTTTGGAGAGGTCACTAGCTGGCTGATGTGGGAAATGGAAAATAGCATTGCCTCCACCCATGTACACTCCCCTCGCATTGCCTCCACCTATGTACACTCCCCTCGCATCGCCTCCACCCATGCACACTCCCCTCGCATCGCCTCCACCCATGCACACTCCCCTCGCATCACCTCCACCCATGCACACTCCCCTCGCATCGCCTCCACCCATGCACACTCCCCTCGCATCGCCTCCACCCATGCACACTCCCCTCGCATCGCTTCCACCCATGCACACTCCCCTCGCATCGCCTCCACCCATGCACATTCCCCTCGCATTGCCTCCACCCATGCACATTCCCCTCGCATTGCCTCCACCCATGCACACTCCCCTCGCATTGCCTCCATCCATGCACACTCCCCTCGCATTGCCTCCATCCATGCACACTCCCCTCGCATCGCTTCCACCCATGCACACTCCCCTTGCATCGCCTCCACCCATGCACACTCCCCTTGCATCGCCTCCACCCATGCACACTCCCCTCGCATTGCCTCCCCCAATGAGTGCAGTTTTCCCCATTGGTTGGTTACATGCTGTTGCTTGGACCATCTCCAGCAAGAGAGAAGCTAACCATTGCTCCTTCAGATTCAATGGCATTACCATCACTGAATCCCCCACTGACAACATCCTGGGGGTTACCATTGACCAGAAATTGAACCGGACTTGCCATATAAATACTATGGATACAAGAGTAGGTCAGAGGCTAGGAATCCTGCAACAAGTAACTCACTTCCTGACTCCCCAAAGCCTGTCCACCATCTGCAAGGCACAAGTCAGGAGTGTGATGGAACACTCCCCACTTGCCTGGATAAGTGTGGCACCCACAACATCAAGAAGCTTGACACCGTCCAGGACAAAGCAGCCCACTTGATTGGCACCGCATCCACAAACATTCACTCCCTCCACCACCGACGCACAGTAGCAGCAGTGTGTACCAGCTACAAGATGCACTATAGAAATTCTTTTATTTCTACCATTATCCCTCCTTTTGTCCTAGGCACAGATCACCTCTAACTTGTGCTCCAGCGAAAAACTGCACTGTTCATCCTACCTCATTCCGTCTGTGCAGTTGACATGTGTTTCCCCCCTTCCTCTAGTTCTGATCCATTTTCAAGTGCGGTCCATTGGTATTATCATCCAGCTTTGAGGAAGGTTCCTCTGCTCGAAATGTGGACTTCTGATCTCTCGACAGGCACCTTGTGTGTCCCCAAGGCTGGGGTTAAAATAATTAACATTTAGTGAATTTTTTGTCATGGGTTTTGACTTTCTACTCTCCTGTTGGGAAACGCCTGCCATAAACTTGAACCAGAGATTAGGGGATGGCCTGGTTGTTTATTAGCATTGTATAAACAGAAGGTTTACCTTGTGAACAAATTCAAACAACCAGCTCATTCAGTAAGTTGGTCACTTTTCTGTTACATTCCTGATGTTGACGACCAAATACCTTTCCATCCCAGGATCCAAGAACCAGTAAGAAATCAGGTTGACTCACAGCAGTTTTGTGCCTCTCAACCTCTCTCTCGTCTTTAAAAGCTACCCCTTTTTGCCCTGCTATGACCTTAGATGGCTTCATGTCAAATGTTGTTTGACAATTGCTCCTGTGTAAAACTTTGGGCAGAATTTTGCCCTTGTCGGGTGGGCTCAGCGGGGGTGGGCTGGGCCGGTCGGGAAGCCGACCCGCCGCCCGCGATCGGGGTCGGACCGCGATTTCACGCTGGGGGGCCGATTAACACCCGCCCAGCCTGAAACGCGTGCTGCAGTGCTCAGCGCTGCCTGTGCAGGATGGGCGGGGGTGGGGAGAAGGAGGGCGAGCACGAACTTTGCACAGAGCTGCCTCAGGGAGATGAACAGTTTAAAAAAAAAAGATTTTAAAATTGTTATAAAACATGTCCCCTCATGTGGCTCTGTCACATGAGCAGGGACATGTTGTAAATGAAATGTAAAATGTTTTATTTTATTTTTATTTGCTGTTGGAAACTTCATCCCGGCCGTGGATGAGGTTTCTTAAAAAGTGCAAAAGCTGCTTGGCCTTTTTGCCTGCCCGCCAACTGTAAGGTTGGATGGGCAGTGAAAATTTAAGTAAATTATCTTTTTAATGGCCTTAATTGTCGGCGGGCGCGCTGCTGATTCCCATGTGTGCTCGTGAACCAAAATATTGCATGACTGCGTGTTGACGCTGGGGTGCTCGCCTGATGTCAACACACGTCATTTATGCTCGGGCAGGTCGGGCGTGTGCGTGCCTGCCTGCCGAGGTAAAAGTCCTGCCCAATGTAAATTGAACATAAATTAACAGGCAAATTACAGCTGGTACAAATTATAAATTACACATGGAATAGCAGATATAACAATGATAAATCTCTCAGGGTTTTAAGCAATCCACTCCTCTCTATGGCCCTAATTTTTAATCCAAGTTCTTCCAAGCACTGATCTTCTTCAAGTAGAATTCTAGTCCCTTTCTTTCAGGGACTTAGCTGATTCGCCTCAGGCAGCAGCTTCCATCTGAACAGCTGCAGCAACCCTAAACATGCTTTCCAACCAATCAGGGATCAAACTCTCTGGCCCGGCCTGCAAGCCACTACCTCTCTCCAGCTCTTCACTTTCCTTTTTGTTTGCTACAAGACCTCCATATTTTAACTTCCTTCCTGTTATTTCTACTTCCAGGTCAAGGGTCACCAAGTCTTATGGACCAGTATTTCTTATTGTCCAAATATTATAATTGACCCCTTTACAATTGATATGAACTCTTAAAAATCCTTTTCAAATATTTTTGAACAATTACAGATTTCCCAAACACTTTAAAGTAATTACAGTTTTATCTTACTGTTTCTGCTCCCAGGTCAAAGGCTGTCACAGTACTTTAAAAATGCAAGTTTTTGTTGTAATAGTGTCACTCAATTACAACTCTTCAATGTCTGTGCCATCATTAGGTTGGCCTGTTTCTTTACATATACTACATAGAATTACAACCACAGGCCTAGGCCCATCAATTCTATTGGTTTTTATTCTTTCATAGGATGTGGGCATTGCTGGCAAGGCCAGGATTTTGTTGCCCATCCCTAATTGTTCTTGAGAAGCTGCTGGTGAACCAACTTGTTACATCACTGCAGTCCATGTGGTGTAGGTGCACCCGCAGTGCTGCTGGGAAGGGAGTTCTAGGATTTTGATCCAGTGACAAGTGAAGGATCGGCGATATATTTCCAAGTCAGGATGGTGAATGGCTCAGAGGGTAACTTCCAGGATGGTGTGTTCCCAATTGTCTGCTGCCCTTGTCCTTCTTGGTGAAAGAAGTTGTGGTTTGGAAAGTTTTGTCGAAAGAGTCTTGGGGGGTTACTGAAGTGAATCTTGTAGATGGTATACACAGCTGGCACTGTGCATTGGTGGTGGAGGGAGTGAATATTTAGGTTGGTAGATGTGATGCCAATCAAGCAAGCTGCTTTGTCCTGGATGGTGTTGAGCTTCTTGAGTGTTTTTGGGGCCACACTCATCTCGGTAAGTGGGGAGTATTCCATCACACCTGACTTGTGCCTTGTAGATGGTGGACAGGCTTTGTGGAGTTTGGAGACGAGTTACTCACCATGGAATTCCCAGCCTCTGACCTGCTCTTGTAGCCACAGCATTTATATGGCTAGTCCGCTTCAGTCAATGGTCAATGGTAACCCCCGGGATGTTGATAGTGGGGGATTCAGTGATGGTAATGCCATTGAATGTCAAGGGGCAATGGTTAGATTCTCTCTTGTTGGAGATGGTTATTGCCTGGCACTTGTGTGGCGCGAATATTACTTGCTACTTATCAGCCCAAGCCTGGATATTGTCCAGGTCTTGCTGCATTTGGGCATGGACTGCTTCAGTATCTGATGAGTTTTGAATGGTACTGATCGTGGTGCAATCATCTATGAACATCCCCATTTCTGACCTTATGATGGACATAAGGTCATTGATGAAGCAGCTGAATATGGTTGGACTGACTGAGGACACTACCCTGAGGAACTCCTGCAGTGATGTCTTGGGTCTGAGATGGTCAACCTAAAATAACCACAACCACTTTCCTTTGCTGATGATCGAGAGTAGACTGATGGGGTGGTAAATGGCCGGGTTGGATTTGTCCTGCTTTTTGTGGATAGGTCATACCTGGGAAATTTTCCACATTGTTGGGTAAATGCAAGTGTCATAGTCATACTGGAGTAGCTTAGCCAGGCTTGCAGCTAGTTCTGGAGCAGGTCTTCAGTACTATTGCCGGCATGTAGTCAGGGCTCATTGCCTTTGCAATATCCAGTGCCTTCAGCCGTTTCTTGATATCACATGGAGTGAATCGAATTTGCTGAAGACTGGCACCTGTGATGCTGGGGACCTCTGGAGGAGGCTGAGATAGATCGTCCACTTGGCACTGTTGCTGAAGATGGTTGCAAATGTTTCAGCCTTGTCTTTTGCACTGATGTGCTCATTGAGGATGGGAATATTTGTGGAGCCTTCTCCTCCTGTTTGTTATTTAATTGTCCACCACCATTCATGACTGGATGTGGCAGGACTGCAGAGCTTAGATCTGATCTTTTGGTTGTGGAATCCCTTAGCTCTGTCTACCGCTTGCTGCTTTCACTGTTTGACACGCAAGTAGTCCTGTGTTGTAGCTTCTCCAGGTTGACATCTCATTTTTAGGTATGCCTGGTGCTGCTACTGGCATGCCCTCCTGCACTCTTCACTGAACCAGGGTTGATCCCCTGGCTTGGTGGTAATGGGGGATATGCCAGGCCATGAGGTTACAGTTTGTGGCTGAATATAATTCCACTACTGCTGATGGCGCACAGCGCCTGTTGGATGCCCAGCTTTGAGATGCTGGATTCATTCTGAATCAAGCCCATTTATCAAGGCGGTAGTGCCACAGAACATGCTGGAACTTATGCTCATTGTGAAGATGAGAGTTGTCTTCATAAGGACTGTGTGGTGGTCACTCCTACCGATACTGTCATGGACAGATGCATCTGCAACAGGTAGATTGGTGAGGACGAGGCCTAGTAGGTTTTTCCCTCTTGTTGGTTCCCTCACCACCTGCTGAAGACTGAGATTGAGATTTATTCCTGTTGAATTCAATGGACCTTTGTCTGGTCCATCAGATTTTCTGTCCCACTATTAACGATTCCCGCTGTGGGCAGGGCTGGAAGATTCTGGCCCTAGTCTGGCAGCTATGCCCTTCAGGATTTATCCAGCTCAGTTAGTAGTGGTGCTACCGAGCCACTCTTGGTGATGAATATTGAGTACATTCTGTGCCCTTGTTACCCTCAGTGCTTCCTCCACGTTCAACATGTAGGAGTACTGATTCATCAGCTGAGGGAGGGCTGTACGTGGTAATCAGCAGGAGGTTTCCTTGCCCATGTTTGACATGATGCCATGAGACTTCATGGGTCTGGCATCAATGTTGAGGACTCCTAGAAACACTCCGTCTGGACTGTGTACCACTCTGCTGCCATCTCTGCTGTATCTCTCCTGCCATTGGGACAGGGCATACCAAGGGTTGGTGATGGTGGTGACGGGATGTTGGCTGTAAGGTATGATTTGGTGAATATGACCATGTTAGGCTGTCGCTTGACTAGTCTTTAGAACAATTTAGGCACAAGCCCCCAGGTGTTAGGAAGGAGGACTTTACAGGGTCAACAGGGTTGGGTGTGTCGTTGTCATTTCCGGTGCCTAAGTCGATGCCAGATGGTCCGTTGAGTTTTGTCCCTTTTTGACTTTTTTGTAGTGGTTTGGTACAACTAAGTGGTTTGCTAGGCCAGTTCAGAGGGTAGTTAAGAGTCAGCCACGTTGCTGTGGGTCTGGAGTCACATGTAGGCCAGACCAGGTAAGGATGGCAGATTTCCATCCTTAAAGGACACTAGTGAGCCAAATGAGATCTTATGACAATCGATGATAGTTTCATGGCCACCATACTGGGATTAGCTTTTGATTCCAGATTATTTTTCGATGCTGGTGTTTGTGCTCCACATCAGGGTTTCGCAATCATTTTGCTTCGGAGGACCCCCTCCCGTGTGATTAAAAAATCCACGGACTCCCTGTATCACAGCAGCAGTGCTTTACTGCATAAAAATTTAATCATTAATCATATAAATAGGAACATAGGAGCAGGAGTAGGCTACTCGGCCCTTCGAGCCTGCTCTGCCATTTGATAAGATATATATAGTGTGTGTGTGTGTTATATATATATATATAGATATATATATATTCCAGCAGAAATCCCTCTTTTTTCCTAATTTGACTGACGAGAGACATCTCACATCATTGCCCTGCCATATTCCACTTTGCATGTACTTTGTGCCTCAAGCAAGTATTAAAAAAATTGGATATGCTGTGTACATATGGTACTGGACACAAACTTAATTTCCCACGGCACAGCAGACAGTTTTCCCACCCTTGTAAATTCACTCATGAAAATACGAAACCAAAAATCTTCATTAATGATTTAATTAAATAAAATTCAGTTGCCGGCAATTATCACAAACCCTGTCTTCGTCAGTGTTTTTCTGATGGGGATTGTGACAGGATCCAAAGACAATGACTTTGGTCTTTCCAATATTTAGTTGGAGGAAATTTCAGATCATATATACACTTTTCCAAATTTTGGGCTTTTATGCAAGGCTGTAACCATCCAGCACCTGTCTAGATTTTGCCAACTACCACTTTATGAACAACATGAAAATAATAATTTAGTGAATAAAGACAAAATTTGTTAAGTGCAACTGCTGCATCAAAATCCTGGGTCAAAATCCCTCCCTTAACAGCACTGTGGGTGTACCTACACCACATGGACTGCAGCGGTTCAAGACGGCAGCTCATCATTGCCTTCTCAAGGGCAATTAGGGATGGGCAACAAATGCTGGCCCAGCCAGTGAAAATCACAACCCATGAAAGAATGGCAAAAAAAGCTTCACTACAACAATTTGTAGTGATGTAATGCCGTTAACATAAAACATCTAAAGGTGCTTCACAGAAGTGTTATCAATCAAAATTTGACACCGAGTGACATGAAATATTAGATCAGATGACCAAAAGCTTGATCAAAGAGTTAAGCTTAAAAAGAGTCTTAAAGGAGGAATTAGAGGCGACGAGGTTTAGTGAGGGAATTCCAGAGCTTCGTTGTTTGGCAGCCACCAATGGTGGAGCAATTAAAATCCGGGATGCTCATGAGACTGGCATTGGATATGACAGAGGGTTGTGGGGCAAGAGATTACAGAGATAAGGAGTGGTGAGAACATGGAGGGGTTTGATAACAAAAGATGAGAATTTTAAAATTGAGCCTTTGTTTAACCTGAAACCGATGTAGGTCAGTAACTATTAGGGCAATGGGTGAATTGGACTTGGTGCAGGTTGGGACATGGGCAGTCAGGTTTTGGGTGTCCTCCAGTTTACAGAGGACAAAATGTGTGAGGCTGGCCGGAACTGCATTAGAATAGTCAAGTCTAGAGGTAGCAAAGGCATGGATGAGGGTTTCAGCAGCGGATGACCTGAGGTAGGAGAGGAATCAGATGATGTTACAGGTGTGGAAATAGGCAGTCATAGTGTGGATATGTGGTTGGAAACTCATCTTGGTGTTGAACATCATGGTTGTGAATAACCTAGTTCAGCCTTAGACAGATACTCAGGAGAGGGATGGAATCGGTAACTAGGGAACAGAGATTGTGATAGGGTCCAAAGACGATGGCTTTGGCCTTTCTAATATTATAGTTGGAGAAAATTTTTGCTGATCCAGTACTGCATGCTAGAAAAGCAGTGTGACAGTTTAGAGACAGTGGAGGTGTTGAGAGAGGTAGTGGTGAGGTAGAGCTGGGTGTTGTCTGCAGACATGTGGAAACTTAAGTGTTTTCACTGATGTTGCTGAGGGGCATTATATTGATGAGAAGTGAGAGGGAGTTAAGGATAAGTCCTTAGGGGAAGCTAGCGATAATGATGTGGGAGTAGAAAGAGAAGGTTGTTGTACCTATTAGGAAATATTGAACAAGCTGGAATTCTTTTCTCTAGAAAAGAGAAGATGGAGAGGTGAACATATAGAGGTCCTTAAGATTAGGAAAGGGTAGACGCAGAGAAGGTGTTTCCAGTTGTTGGACAGACTAGAACTAGGGGCCATAAATATAAGATACTCAAAGAAATGCAATTGGGATTTCAGGGGAAACCCCTTAACCCAGAGTGGCTAGAATGCAGAAGCCGCTACCACAGGGAGTAGTTGAGATCCATTTAAGGGAAAGCTAGGAAAACATGAGGGAGAAAAGAACAGACAGATTTGTTGATGGGGTTAGATGAAAAGGGGTGGGAGGTGGCTCATCTAGATTCTAAATACCAGCACTGACCTCTCGGGCCGAATGGCTTGTTTTCTGTGCTGTTAATATTAAGCAATAGTAACTCTCAAAACAGAATGGAAAATATTGTTGCAAAGGAGAGATTTTCAGGTTATGAGAAAGTGCAGGGGAGTAGGTTTAATTGGATAAGTCTTTCAAAGAACTGGCACAGGCATGAAGGGTTGAATGGCCTCCTGTGTTATATGATTCAGTGATTTTTGTACAACCTCTGCACAAGTTGAAAGAGAGGGTGTTTGTACTTCAGTTGGTCTTTGTGAATGGGTTATTGGGGGCAATGAGTTGAAGAAAGCTCATTCTTATCAAGAAGGGAGCGTAGGGAAAAGTTTAACACCTTGTTCTGAACATTTGGTCTCTGTGTTTGATTTTCAGCTTTACCTGTGTGATAACCCCAGCAACTGTGACAACGAGACCCAGTATTTCAAGGCTGACAAGTGTTGTTTCAAATGTGGCCCTGGTAAGTGTATCTATCATTAGGTTGGAGGTCAAACAGAGACGAGCAGGGAAAAAACTGATAGAAACAAAATGTTTACTTGACGGAAGTATGGAAAAACTCTAAAGTGTCCATTAAGAAGAAAGATAGGTTCAAATTTGGAATGCAGACCCTTCATTGGAACAAGGACTTTTTTGTTTAATATAAGTGTTAATAAAATATTCCTGATGATGTTGCCTTTTCTTAAAGGTAGATTGACCCAATTCAGGTTTCCAATGTTACTTTTTATTAAACTTACTTATTTACCAATTTCCTATGAATGACTCTGTACCTATAACTATAAGAAGGAACACTGAAACAATAGATAATGGCTGACATGCACCTCAATGTAATTTAACCATTTTGGTTCCATATTCCTTAATATGTTTCCCCAATGAAAATCTATCAATCTCAGTTTTGAAATTTTCAATTGATTCCCGCGCCTGCATTTTAGTACTGGGCTTGGAAAATATGTGTTGGGACATTTCCTGAGTTCGGAACCTAGAGCTCATCACCTCTGTCCATACCCGCCATATTCCCGTCTCTTGGAGACAGGGTCAAGCAGGTTGTGGGTTTGCTGAGTCACAAGTCAGCATTGGAGCAGGGCGGGTGCTGGGGCAGGCTGGTTAGAAGGCCCTTCTTGGTTTGCTGGGACATTGGCCCAGCTCTCCAACATAGTTGCCTCCTAACCCTCATACCCCCTCAGCCCCACCCACCCTCCATGTCCTCATATCCCCTATGCCCCCTCCATGCCTCCTTATATCCCCCATACCACACCATGACATCTTATATCCCCCATGCTCCCCCATATCTCCATGCCAGCCCATGCCCCTTCATACCCCATGTTCCCCCCATCCATCATGGCCCTCATCCTCCTCATGCCACCTCCAT
The DNA here is from genome assembly GCF_964194155.1 of Cetorhinus maximus. Taxonomy (NCBI): domain Eukaryota; kingdom Metazoa; phylum Chordata; class Chondrichthyes; order Lamniformes; family Cetorhinidae; genus Cetorhinus; species Cetorhinus maximus. The sequence goes on along the minus strand of NC_135891.1, from coordinate 62,344,713 downwards.
GCCCCCAATACTTGCCATGCCCCCTCAATGCCCCTCATACTCACCATGCCCCTCATGTACCTTCCATAACCACTCACCCAGTATCCACTATGGGCAGACCTCAGGATATCTTTGAAAGGACATTAAAAAAATAAACCGCTAACAATCTAATAGAACTGTCATACTCAAACACAATGCATACTGAAAAAAACTCTCCTCCATAAAACCCATTCAAAATATAAATCCCCTCAGGTGGTCAATTTGTTGTAAAAACAAACTCTTATCCACTTACAACATCAAAGGCAGATAATCCTCTAATAACCTCTTAAAACTGTCAATCAAAATGTGAACATAGCACCCACCCCCCCAAAGCTGGGATAAGTGGTTATGGACCTATTGAAACTCAGTCAAGCATTCATAATAGCCCCAGCTATTAAAACAAACACTGGGAAAATTCAACAAGGCAGACCATTGAAGCTGAAACACCAGATGGCCTTTTTTTTTAAAGCTGCATATAGTGTTCATTTCCATTTCAAAATAGATTGCCTGCCAATTATTAGAGTGTAGTAGGTGTTTATATTTCGTTTCATGTTCAACAGCAAAGCAATTTTTTTCCAAAACTAAAGATGGTGGTCTTTTAAATTACAGTCCATAACGTGATGAGAGAGTTTGCCAGCACTTTGTGCTACAGTTTTGAATGTATTCTGGCACTTTCTCAATTAGGAAAATTCCTGCAATGCATGTCAACACTTACCACAATGCTGGTCAATGTAATGGTCAAATTACCTTAGCAGGACAGAGTCCTGTGATGAGTGCATTAAAAACATTGCTACGTTACAATGCAGCATCTAATAGTGACATTTGAAGATGTCAAAACATTTAACGCTTAACCTGTCAGAATGTTCCAGAATCATCGTCAGGCTTCATGGTGCTCCGAGCCTGAGGTGTGTGCAGGGTTTGCACTCAAGGCCCTCCTGGCCTATGAAAAGGCCACACAAAAATATCACAGGTTGGGAAGGCAGAGCAGTCAAAAATTCTAATTTTTAAATTTTCCTGACCCCATTCCTGCCTCCATCAGGAGTCAAAAATCTGGCCCTCAGCATCAGTCGCTTTTTTATGGAAGTTAGTTCCAGATTTTCACTATACTTTGTGTGGAGAAGTGCCTCCTGCTATCACCCCACAATGGCCTAGCTCTAATTTTAAGATTATGCCACCTCGTCCTTGAAAATAGTTTCAATCTACCTACCCTATCAAATCCTTCAATCATCTTAAACTTAAACCAAACTGATTTTAGACACTGGTGCAGGAGTTTTTTTCAGTGCCTCGATGGTAGGTGTACATTCGATGGAGCCAGTTCAGTAGTTACACTGAATGGCTGAAAGTTCACAGAATTATAGAATGATACAGCGCAGCCCATCGTGCCTATAGAAGGCTATTCAATTTGCCTCACTTCCCTGTCCTTTTTCAGACAGCTCTGATATTTTCTCCCTTTCAAGCATTTATTCAATTCTCTTTTGAAAGTTATTATTCAATCTGTTTCTACTTCCCTTTCGGGCTCTGGTACTCCAGCCGGGGCCTAACTGGTGTGTTTTATATATGTTTGGGATAACCTGCTTTTGTACTCGGCTCCTCTCTTAATAAAGCAACAATCTGAAATGCTTTCATTTTTTAGCAGTCTTCTCAACTCCTGCCACATTGAAAGACTTATTTAGTTACAACCCCAGGTTTCTCTAATCTTGTCCCCCATTTAGTTCAGATTGCCTCTCCTCATTTTTCCTACCAAAATTCATCATTTCACACTCCTCTGCATTAAATTTCATCTGCATGGGCAGGATTTTTAGGTTGGCGTGCGGGCATGATTGGCGGGCTAGGGAGTGGCCGTGTAAGGAACCACCGACTGCAATGAGCCCCCGACTGCGATTTCATGCTGGCTGGCCAATGAATAGCCAGCCATCATGAAGTGAATGCTGAAATGCTCAGCGCTGCCGGGGTCGGGGGTGAGAGGGGGGTGGGCACTGAGGTAAATGCGGGTGCAGGCCAGCGCTGAATGAAAAGTCCCTGAAGGCAGAGAGCTGCCTCAGGGAGCTGAGGACTTGAAAACCGATAAATAAAGTTTGTAAAATAAGGGAAACAATGTCCAAACATCACAATCAGTCATCTGAACAGATACGTGATAAAAATGCTGTCCACAGATTTTTATTTTTTTTTTAATTTAATAACGGAAACCTCATCTCACCCTTGGATGAGGTTTCATCAAAAATGCAAAGTCCGCCTGGCAGATCTGCCCATCCGCCAACCGTAAGGTCGGACGGACCACGAAAAATCAGGGACAATTAGAACTTTAACAACTTTACTTGTCTTCTGAGTTGTCAGCAGGCACGCTTCTGACACTCGCACGCACCCACCGACTGAAATATCGCACGAGCGCAGGATGATATCGGGATGCTCGCCCGACGTCATCTCGTGCGATTTCGCGTCCAGTCAGGTTGGGCGTGTGCCCGCTCACCGACCTATAAATTCTGCCCCATGTGTCTGTCCATTTTATCAGTCTGCCTACATCCTCCTGAAGTCTGTTCCTGTCCTCTTTGTTTGAATCTCACTCTGGATTGCTACAAACAGTACAAATATGACAGTATGACAGAGCATGAGACTCAACTTGGTACTAGTCATTCCTCGTGGTGAGGCCCTAGACTTCAGTCATGTTTCTAAGAGAAGTCGGGGTGTGGGATGGGGGGTGAGGTGAGGATTGCCAGTTGACTCATTGGCTATGGACGTTGGGGTTGTCCCAACTCCCAACATTACGCTGTGGTTTTCTTTGGCTGAATAGTGAGTGGAGGAGAAGGAACTGCACAGACTTGGAGCTCAGCAATTCCAGTTGAAAACAGAGAAAGGTGAAGGAAGAAAAATGTGTTATTGGAGTTCACTTTGTGCAGGCAACAGCAGGCAGATATTAGGAAGTGACACACGACTTTAAGTGTGCAGATGGTATTGAGTAGGCAGATGTCTGTAAAGGAGGAAGAGGTTTGTGAGGGAGTATATGTCCAAAGGGGGATAGGTGTCAATGTAGAGATTTCAACAAAGATGCAGATAGCGATGAAGAGATAAATGTCAGGAATAGACTCGATATCAATAATGCAACAGTTGGGTTTGAACACAACTTTACAGACTGACATTTTTAATCGTTAATATCAGTGATTACAGGAGCAAAGTTTGAATGACTCGTCTTGGTTGCAGAACCCTGGTTTATATTATTTTCTTGCGAATTTGATATCTTTGAGGGTGAGGTCAGTGTCCCTGCTAATAATGCAACACGTTTCATTTGAGGGACTCAGGATCAGTATTGAGAATAGCGTAGCAAGGTTGTACAGAACTGGAATCCGGTCTGATGTTAAAACCTCTCACTGGTGTGGTAGCAGACGGTGCTCCCTGTGACTGGTCAGCAGCAGTTAAATAACTCGGCCACTTCCAGCAATGATTTCAGACGTGAATGCTTGGAGGAGCGACCCTGGCTGGAGTTCTGGGTGCTCACTATTCCTCCTGATCGAGGTGATCTCTATTCCTTCTGTTTGAGTTTGTGAGATGTACAGGAGCAAATGCAATGAGGGAAGAATTGATAGTGAGAAAAAGAATAAAACATAAATATAGAGATGCAGACACTGCAATGCAGTGTTAGTGTCAAAGGGAGAGGGAGAGGAAACAAAGAATTGACAATTGGCAAAGAAAAATGGAATCCTTTAGAAGAAAGACAGTTTAATGCCTGTAAAGGTTATAATTCTGCAAGAATAGAGGGCTGTGGGTTCAAGCCTCACTCCAAACCTTGAACACTGAGATGTTAAGATGAGAATCTGCTTGTTCTGCTCCATAGATTAAAGATCCCGCAGCACGAGTCAAAGAGCAGGGAGCTCTCCTGCTCAACCAATATCACCCACAATCAGACTAACTGGCCAGTCCTGGTAGTGGGATGTTGTTGTGTGCAAAATGGCTGCCACTTCTTAGGTAACAGTCACTGTGTTTTAAAGTAATTCATTATGTGAATCCTATGACTTGTTTCTGAGGAAAGAAAAGTAAGTCATTCAATAAATGAAGGTCCTTGACTCTTACACAAAGGCATAATTCTTCTATGCGAGGTTGTGTCTTCCATTGTAATGTTGGGTGGTTTGAAGGTGGGTGTTTTATTTTTTGCAGGTTCGTTCATGAAAGCAGAGTGTGAAACAAGTGTTTATTCAAGTTGTGATCCTTGTTTGAGTGGCTTCTACCAACCTGTGTGGACCAAGGAAGATCACTGCAGGAAACACTCAGCTTGTGATTCTACAGGTGCTTTTAATTTTTTTCAATAAGGTTGTGATTAATGCTCTCCCTCTCTCCCATCTTTAGCTGTTTCTTCTTTTAGCACCTTCTTGGTTTTGGATGCTCCAGTTATCCACACAGTCTGATATGTTGGTTTCCTCTAACCTCTACCTCTTATGGCACGAGCTGTGGTTCAGTGGGCAGCTGTTTGACCTCCAAGTCAGAAGATTGTAGGTTTAAGTCCCACTCCAGAGACTTGAGCACAAAATCTAGGCTCCCACTTCAGTGTGGCACAGAGGTTTTGCTGCACTGCTATCTTTTGGATTAGATATTAAAGCAAGGCCTCATCTGCTTTCTCAAGTGGAAGTAAAAGATCTCATGACACTATTTCAAAGAAGAGCAAGGGAGTTTTCACTAGTGTCCTGGCCAATATTTACCTCTCAGCCAACATCAGTAAAACAGGTTACCTGGCCATTATCTCATTGCTGCTTATGGGATCTTGCAGTGTGTAAATTGACTGCCATGTTTCCTATGTTACAGCAGTGACAACACATCAAAAAGTAGTTCATTGGCAGTAAAGCACTCAAGGACATCCTGAGGTTGTGAAAGGTGCAAGATAAATGCAAGTCTTTTATTTTTCCTTCTCACTCTCCGCCTTCAAGCACCTTTTCAAAATTCACCTCTTTAATTAAGCCTTTCATCGCCTCTCCTCGTCTGTAAAGACTCAATTCCCATAGACTCAATGCCCTGGTACTCCATATAGGTAAAACTCTGAATGTTGAACAATGATTAGAAAGCAGAGTAAATTTAGCGTGCCTATTTAAATTGTGATGATTGATGAGATGGAACAAGGCATAAAAAACAATAAAAATAAATTCCTTTGATTCTCTTCAGTTTGGTGGTGCTGACTCATGCTCAGATGCAGTCCCTCTCATACCTTGTCCAAATAACCAACTCTGGTGTGCCAATCTGGACAGTGGAGCTTGGTGTTCCGGATCCTGCACAAGGCTGACTGGGAATGGGGTGGATTGTAATTCGTGCTGATCCGATATCTTTAGCACCGACCCTGCTGTCATTTCTCGGGTTGATTTTGTTATAATACTTGGGGTGGTTTCCTAGTCCCAAAAATGTCTGAATTGGAACTTGTCCATTCTGAGAGAGGATCACAACAGTTCCAGGGTGCTTGTGTACGTGTGCGTGCGTGTGTGTGCATGTGTCGGTGTGTTGGTCTGTGCATGTGTCTGGGTGGCTGTGTGTGCGTGTGTCGGGGTGTATGTGTGCGTGTGTCGGGGTGTGTGTTGAGTAATTGGGAAGTAGTATGGGTGTTGGGTGGGGGTAGGGAAGTGATCAGGAGAGGGGGTAACAACTGAATTGTGGGGGAGGGGAGGCAGAGTAATTGAAAGAAATGTGGTTGACCTCAAGAGGTTGCGGGGGGTGGGGTGGTGGTGGGGGTGAAGAGGAGGCAGTGACGGGGGTGCTGTGGGTGGAAGCAATCAGGAGCGGAGATGGCAACTTCAGTTGGGGACATGAAGAAGGGAGACAGCGACTGGAAGTAAAAGTGAGGCAATCTTGAAAGGGATGAGCTGTGGTTGGCGGAGGCCTGTATACTCCTGTATTTCCCGGCTCCACATTCAGGTAGGTATTTTTCACAACCTACAGTGGTCCCTTTAAGGAACACTGGTTAGACCACATGCAAGCTTAGCTTTCTGAACTAACACTGACTGTGTCCAGGGCAACCCAATTCTACAAAGGGGGCCCCAAATATGTAAATAGGTGCTAATGCCTGTTTCAGGCTTGGGCCTTAGATGCCGATACCAATATGGCGGGAGCCACACTTTCAGTTGGAATGTGCATGAGACGTGGCCGCCATATTGGATCTCAACCAGAATCTGTGGAAGAAGAGGACTAGAAATGGAAAATATTGGGGAGAGCGAGGAAATCGCTGACTGCATGTTGAACCTTGGTAACTCGAATGTGCATTCTAAAAATGACTGCTACAGGATGTGGTACATCAACCGCAAATAGAGGTGGGAGTGTGGACGTGTTTTAAACTGTGTGAGTGCATTGGTTTTGGTTGTCAGTGGCTGTGTTTTGTCGTGTGTGGTGAGTCATGTGACGGTTGTCAGTCAGGAGCGGGTTTGAAAACTGTTCTTTCGTCTCTTCAACCGGAGTTTGTGTGGCTGGATGTTCCTTCTTTCTCCAGGAGCTTCGGGGTCCAATGTGAGCTCATTCTGTACTGATGACAAGAAGTAAAATAAGAGAAAATGTGCCCTTTTATTGTTGGATGGAAATTGGTGTGGTTCACAGTTCTGTTCCTTACTTCTACTCCTGGATCCTCATGCAATCCCCAGCTCTGCTGCTCACCGCCATTACTTAACTCTCTCCATCCTTCAGCTCCACTCCAGTCTGCACCACCCAAACACTCCTCTTACAATGCTCCTCATCACCTGGCTTGATTCCTAATATCACTGTCACTTTTCGCTCCGTCCTTCAGTGCCACTCCTCAGTCTGCTCTTCAGTGCCACTCCTGGCCTCCGCTCCTCTGTCACTCATGTTTCTACTTCTCACTGTGACTCACTCCGCATGCCTCCCTTTCACTCATGGCTCTCCATTCCTCACTGTCATTTTTACCTTTTCTGCTCTGCACATTGAACATAGGAAATGCGAACGTATGAAATAGGGGAAGGACTAGGCCATTCAGCCCTCGAGCCTGCTTCACCAATCAGTCAGAATGTGGCTGATCTGATGTGTCCTTAACTCTACTTTCCTGCCTGTCCCCCATAATCCTTGACTCTCTTGCTGATCAAAAATCTGCCCAACTCAGCCTTGAATATATTCAATGACCCAACCCTCACTGCTCTCTGTGGAAGAGAATTCCAAAGTCCAGCGACGCTCTGAGAGAAGAAATTCCTCCTCATCTCAGTCTTAAATGGGAGACCCCTTATTTTGAAACTGTGCCCTCTTGTTCTGGATTCCCCCACAAAGGGAAACATCCTCTCAGCATCCACAAGCCCCTTCAGAATCTCATATGTTTCAATAAGATCACCTCTCATTCTTCTAAACTCCAATGAGTACAGGCCCAACCTGCTCAACCTTTCCTTATATGACAACCCTTCATCCCGGGAATCAGCCTAGTGAATCTTCTCTGAACTGCCTCCAATGCAAGTGTGTCCTTAGGTGACTGAAACTATACATGGTAATCTAGGAGTGGTCTCTCTGTACAGTTGTAACAAGACTTCCCTACTCTTATACTCCATCCCTCTTACAATTAAGGCCTACAGTCCATTTTTCTTCCTAATTACTTGCTGTACCTGCATGCTAACTTTTTGTGATTCAGGTACAAGGACCCACTGTACTGGTGCATTCTACAGTCTCTCTCAATTTAAATAATATTCTGTTTTTCTATTCTTCTTGCAAAAGTGGACAACCTCACATTTTCCCACATTATGCTCCATTTGCCAAATTTTTGCCTACTCACTTAATCTATCTCAATTTTTTTGCGGATTCTTTGTATCCTCCTCACAACTTTCTTTCCTACCTATCTTCACATCGTCAGCAAATTTGGCTATAGTACAGTCGGTCCCTTCATCCAAGTCATTAATATAGATCGTAAACAGTTGAGGCCCCAATACTGATCCCTGTGGCACTCCACTAGTTACAGTTTGCCAACCTAAAAATTACCCATTTATCCCGACTTTGTTTCCTGGTAGTTAGCCAATCCTTTATCCATGCTGATATATCACCCCCAACACTGTATGATCTTATTTTGTGTGGGAACCTTTGTGGCACCTTATCAAATACCTTTTGGAAATCCAGATGCTCTACAGCTACTGGTTCCCCTTTATCCACCCTGCTTGTGGATAATAGAAGAACTCTTATCAAAGAACTCTAATAAATTAGTCAAACATGATTTCCCTTTCACAAAACCAACCCTGCCTGATTGTATTATGATTTTCTAAATGTCCTGCTACTACCTCCTTGACAAATGATTCTGGCATTTTCCCAATGACAGATGTTAGATTAACTAGCCTACAGTTTCCTGCTTTCTGTCTCGCTCCTTTCTTGAACAGAGTTGCTACATTTGTGGCTTTTCAAACTGCTGGGACCTTTCCAGAATCAGGGGGCAAAATTCTGCCCTTGGCAGGTGGGCTTGGCGGAGTCAGGCGGGAAGCCGACCGCCGCCTGCAATCGGCACCACACCGCGATTTCACGCTGGTGGGCCAATTAAGGCCCGCCCAGTGTGAAACGCGAGCAGCAGCGCTGAGCGGCTGCCTGTGCGGGAGGGGGGAGGAGTGTGAGCCGGCCGAGTGTGAACTTTGTGCATGTGTGCGAGTGAGCGCTGCATAATCTCCTTGAGGCACAGAGCTGCCTCGGGGAGATGAAGAGATATAAAAAACAAGACATGTTCCCTCATGTGACTCTGTCACATGAGCAGGGACATGCTATTAATGAAAAATTAAAGATTTTATTTTATTTTTATTTGCTTTTGGAAACTTCATCCTGCCCGTGGATGAGGTTTCCAAAAAAATGCAAAGGCCGCTTGGCCTTTTTGCCTGCCCACCAACCGTTAGGTTGGACACGTAGCGAAAAATTTAATTTAATTGATTATTTAATGGCCTTACGAGGCCTTTCAATTGTCGGCAGGCGCGCGACTGCACATTGACGTCGACCAATGTCATTGTGCATTATTTCATGCTCAAGCGGGTCAGGTGCGTGCCTGCCCACCCGCCAAGTGAAAAATTCTGCCCAGGGACTTTGGAAGATTACAACCAAGCAGAGTTTCATTGACAGGAGCAGCAGCAGATCAGAAAGTGCAGGGTGTGACAGGGACAGAGGAGGGAAGGGGAGTGGCAGCATAAGGAGGAGGGAGAAGAATACGCATGAACTGGGGGGAAGGGGAGGAGGGTAAAAGAAAGAGTGACTTGAAATTTTATAGCCCCTTTCACGCCCTCATGTTATCCCAAAACCCCTTACAGCCAGTGATGTACTTTTGAAATATATTCATTGTTGTGATGTTAGAAATGTAGCAGCCAATTTTCACACAGAAAGCTCCCACAAACAGCAATGTGATAATGATCAGGCTTCTACTTATAGTGCATCAGTCCAACCAGCCTTTAGACTGAATAAAGTTCAACCCTAATTGAAAGTTTCCTTTCAACATGATAATGATACGAAATGAGTGCAGGTGGAATTCCCCACCATTTTGTGCTATGATTGCCCCTATACAATGGGGAATGGGGCTGACAGAAAGTTGTTATTTTTAAAGGGGAGGATGAAAGTGGACTGAATTTGTTGGACTGTTTCTGTTGACAAATGTGTGTTTTTTCAAGACGTGGCATTTGGACCTATTATAACTGGGAATCTTTCCCCAGGTTCAACCTTTGAGCTTGAAGGGAAGCTCTGTAATAAGGCGCAGGATAATGCCTGCCTCCATTTTGTTTATTTTTTTGCTGGTTCGGGTTTTCTCATTTCTTTATTCATTCACCTTGCATGTGGACAGCTGCTATCCAACCATTCACACTTCATCTAGACACACCTTTTGTTTCTTTAGTTTACCCATTACCATTAAACCTTTTGTTACTCAGTCTCTCCTGCCCTCCACCCTATCACAGACCATCTCTTTTGTTCTTCCTTCTGCCTCCTTCCTTTCACTTCTCAAAACCTATTACGTTTCTGTCCTCCTGAAGGGTCATCTTGACCTGCAATGTTAACTCTATTTCCCCGCAAAGATGCTGCCCGATCAGCTGAGTAGTTCTAGTATTTTCTGTTTTTATTTGAGTTCTCCCTGGTGTCTTGGTCAATATTTATCCCTCAACCAATATCACTAAAACAGATTTTCTGGTCATTATCCCATTGTTGTTTGTGGGAGCTTGCTGTGTGCAAATTGGTTGCTGTGTTTCCTACATTACAACAGTGACAACACTTCAAAAGTACTTTATTGGCTGGAAGTGCTGTGAGATGTTCTGTGGTTGTGAAAAGTGTTATATAAATATAAGTCATCATTTCCTTTTGTCACACATTCAGTTCCAACAGGTTTCATGAAACAGGAATGAGCAGGAGCCCTTGTTAGCCTCCTAATGAGATCAATAAATTCAGCAAAGAGCAGGAACTGAATCTAGAATCAGCTGATTTTTGTGGCTTAGCTTCCGTAACAAGACTGTTTACTTCCTGGGTGCAGCTCCAACAACACTCAAGAAGCTTGAAACCATCCGGACAAAGCAGCCCGCTCAATTGTCACCCCATCTGCCACCTTCAACATTCACTTTCTCCACTAATGACGCACAGTAGCAGCAGTGTGTACCACCTGCAAGATGCACTGCAGCAACTCACTAAGGCTCCTTCGGCAGCACCTTCCATGATCGCTACCACCTAGAAGGATAAGGGCAGCAGATACATGGAAACACCACCACCTGGAAGTTCCCCTCCAAGCCACACACCACCTTGACTGGAAATATATCACCGTTCCTTCACTGTTGCTGGGTCAAAATTCTGGAACTCCCTCTCTAACAGCACTGTGGGTGTACCTACACCACGTGAACTGCAGCTGTTCAAGAAGGCAGTTCACCACCACCTTCTCAAGGGGCAATTAGGGATGGGCAATAAATGCTTGCATGGTCAGTGATGCCCACATCCCATGAAAGAATAAGAAAAATAGCATTGCCTGTTCCTACTCCTACCTCAGCCCATCTCCATGCTTTTGTTAACACCAGTCTAAATGCAAACTTTTATTTATTCCTTTGTTCCATCTACTGTGCCCCTGGATGAAATTACCTAACAGTACAAACTGGAAATGAAAGCTCCCTGGATACACACAGCCCTGTGCCACATTAGGCAACAGAGACGAGTTAAAATCCACAACCTTCTCATTCAGCGGCAAATATTCCCTGCTGACACTTGAGTATAAAAGATAAACAATTAATAAAGTGGTGGTGTTTTACAAATTAGAACATGAGGATGAACTAAGGAAATTTGCAACTGAGCTAAACTTAAAGATGAGCTCTGGCACATTAGCAAACTGGGCTTTGACTAGTTTTACTTTGTCAAGGGCCACAGTTCTGAATGGAGTCTTGACCACTTGCAGCTCTGCAGAATGATGGATTGTGAGCCTGGGCCACAGTTTACCACATGATACATGTTTGGATTTGTTTGTGCTGTTGCAGACAGTTGCAAATTAGAGGCCGGGTCATCCCTCCTAGGGGAAGGAGGCTGGTGGGGAAGGGCGGATAGTTTTGGCAAAGTTTTTGTTTTGCCAGGCAGCATGAGTAGCGGAATCGTAACCCTGTCATTGCCCCAACGTCTGTTGAGGGCCATGTGTGAGCTGAAGGTGAATGTGAATGACAACAGGCAATATTGTAAGTGGTGCAGCAAAAGGAAGCCACCAGATAGCAGAAAGGCAAACAGGTGTGAAGAGTTAATAATGGGGTGGAGAGCTTTGGCAAGGTGGGAATTTGCAGCTAGCGGGTGAGGGTGACATAACCCATGTCAAGCACACACCCCCTCCTCATTCCACCAGTTTAAGTATTCAAAAAGGAAATAGATTGATTCGTGATCCACAAGCGGCAAAGAGAGAAGGAATTGGGATAGGAGTGAGAGAGATGGAGCAAGTTGGACACCCCTCTTCCCACCTTTACACCCTTGTACTCCGACCTGTGCCTGAGATCTAATGCCTACATTCATTCTGTATTTTTTAAGGAGGCTTTGAAGTCATGAAAGCTGGTGACCAGTTAAAGGACATCGAGTGTCTGTGTAAACATGGAATGCACTGTCCTAATAAAGACTGCGAGGTCTGTGAGCAAGATAAAATATGCCCTCCTGGACAAGGAGTCAAAAGTCCAGGTGAGATGCCAGTAGGTCAGTATTGGAGCATGGCTGAAGAAGTGGGTTTGACAAATTCATGCTTTATTTGACTTGTTCTATCCCTTAAATCATGTGATGTTGACCTTAATGTGCCAGAGAGTGAGATGTTTCTGGGTGCTGATCTCACGTTTGTAAACCTCCCACTGAGCAGGATGTTGAACAGAAGCTCAGCCTACACCATGGGCTATCAGCTGGTAACTGAGTGACACTGACAGAGGCAGGGGAGGAGTTTGTTTGCCTGCTCTTTCAGCCAGCGCGGCTCAGGGAGAGCGTGGACTAAAGCTGTCAGACAATATCCCAAACCTGGTTGTGAAGAAGACACTGAGATTAGGATGCTTTAGTAGACTGTTTATTGCTTGCCACAGCGCTTAGTTCTCCACTGTCACACCAGACACCCAGTGCGAGCTGGCTTCTTAATATGCACATCTGAGTATAATTAACTAATTAATATCCAGCAACTGTTCGCCTTGTTACTGTAAACTACTAGGAATTTAACATCCATCAACAGAACCTATTCGATACTAACAGATACCCCTCTTTTCTTTAAATTAAATTGAAATGAAAACAACTATTCATAAGAAAAAAATACAATATGATAATACATGTTATCTTATTATTCAATCAATCTTCAACATACGCCAGATCCTCCCCCCACCCACCGTCCTGAAAACAAAAAAAAAAATGAATAAGGTCACAACATGAGAATTTCCATGTTCTCATAGATAAAAACAAAAAGCTAAAAGCTACTGCGGATGCTGGAAATCCAAAACAAAAACAGAATTACCTGGAAAAACTCAGCAGGTCTGGCAGCATCAGCGGAGAAGAAATCAGTTAACGTTTCGAGCCTTCATGCCCTGGCTCGAAACGTTAACTGATTTCTTCTCCGCTGATGCTGCCAGACTTGCTGAGTTTTTCCAGGTAATTCTGTTTTTGTTTTGTCCATGTTCTCATAGTCCATTATAACACAAGGCATCCCTCTTTGAGGATATGCAACAATTTCTTTGGACAAGCAGTTCTTTTTGTGAAACAATCTGACAATTGGTGACTTGCATCAACCCATTTTATTTTGGAAATCTCCTTCCTTTCCAACATCTCTTTTATACTCGCGAGATCAATCCTCAACCTCTTTTCCATGATATTCTTGGTCAAATGGGCATTGCCCCAGAGTGAACGGTTATCTATATAAACATTCTATAGGCACATTTTTCCCTGGTTGCCCCTTATATAGGAGTTCCTTTCAAATACTCAATAAATACAAAACCTTATCTGTCACTTCTATGAGCGCAGTGTCTCTGCCGCTCAGGTGCTTTTAACTATTCTCTTCTTTTTGATTCTCATGCTAATGGACAACTAATAGTGTTTTTCTCACTAAAAATATAATGAATCCTGCTGCACTCAAATAACCATCGGGAAGGTTAGCGTGTGAGGCATCACTAAAAACGACAAATTTCATCCCTTCTGGGTCACCCAGGTCTGGAAATCTAAGCGTACATTCTCAATTTCTTCGATGTCTTATTTGCTTTCAGTGCTCCCCCAGCAGTAGCATATTTCAGCATGATGCTCAGCTCTAATACATCATAGCACACATCCAGTCTAGTTTGTGTGCAACACCAGTTTAATTGCCCAGTTAAGCTTCTTATTTGATCTGCTTCTTCCTTAGTTACAGAGTCTTCCTTATGTGAGGAGCTGGCCCGATTTATCGGGATCCTCTGGGTAAGACTGTAGAGTCAGGGTTATTCCCAACTTAGTCTGCCTAATGTCCAACCCTATATCCTCCAGAGCCCCACTTCAATTTTTGAATTCCTTTATAATTTTATCGACCACGAATTTCTCAAATGTCACTGATATCCCGCCCTCCAGAGGAAATCATCTACGTGCATTAAGAAAATGTCTGCTAGTTTTCCTTTATATTACCGATAAAACATTGCTGGACCTGCTTTTAACTGAAGACAACCAGCTTTCAGTGGGACAGACCTAACTGAAAAATACTATAACCTTCAAGTTATTGTGATGAGGGTGCATCATCCAGTTTGGCTTCTTCCTCATTCTGTGCATAACCCCTTCCTTTCTTCCCTCTTTCCCGAGGGCGCTGCCTCTTACTGTGATGCAGCTCCACTGGTGCCAGAAGTGTGAGCTTAGACAGCACCTTCCAAACCCCCAACCGCTACCACCTAGAAAGACAAGGTCAGCAGTCTCATGGGAACATATCACCTACAAGTTCCCCTCCAAGCCACTCAGCATCCTGACTTGGATCTATATCGCCATTCTTTCACTGTCGCTGGGTCAAAATCCTGGAACTCCCTCCCTAACAGCAGTGTAGGTGTACCTACACCACATGAACTGTAGTGGTTTAAGAAGGCTCACCACCACCTTCTCAAGGGCAACTAGGATTGGGTAATAAATGCTGGACTTGCCAGCGACGCCCACATCCTGCAAAAGAATGAGGAAAACGGTGATGGCAAGCTGTTCAGTCACTGGGAGCATCACGATCAGTCCTGATTTTGTCCTCTCCTGATACACACACACACACACACACACACACACGTACGTTTTCGAACAGTTTCATTGGATAGTTATCAGGATTGGGAATCCTAGCTGAATGCATTGCCTCCACCCCACCCCCCCACTGCTCCCGCACCCCACCCCAGCCTTGCTACCTCACCTTCCTAACCCACAACACTGATATGAACTGTCACTTAGCACGGTCTGCCAGTCAAAGTTGGGGCCTGCTGAATCAGTATGGATCAGGCCCACATCAGCTGGTACATTCACCTACTATAGCCCAATGTGTTAAAGTGCAGTTACTGCCAGAAAGCCTTAGCTTGCAACTCAGAAATCCTCTGCTATAAAAAGGGGAAAATTTGGTGCATTTTTTTGACCCATTTCAAACTTCAGATAAATGTATTTTTTGAATGAAGTATAGAGTAGCTAGGGTTTCCATTGGCAAGAGGGTCTTTAACCTGAGGACTCAGATTTAAGATAATTGGTAAAAGAACCAGAGGCGAGATGAGGAGAATTATTTTCACACGTTGAGTTGTTATGATTTGAAAAGGACGGTGGAAGCAGATTTAATAGTAACTTTCAAACAGAAATTGGATTTATACTTGAAAAAAAATTGTAGAGTGTTGGAGGAAGAGTGGGGGAGTGGAACAAATTGGAAAGCTGTTTCAAAGAGTCAACCCAGACATTATGGGCCGAGTGGCTTCTCTCTGTGCTGTAAGATTCTTTGCTTCTATGAATTATTTGTAGGATTTTCTGGATTTCTAATGCCTGTGCCTTTTGCATGGGTACTTAGCGTTCACTACAAGGCTGGGTTTGAAATCTTTAGATAACAGCCCAGCAGATTAGGTGTGACAATGGTTGTTGGTTAATTTGTAATGGTGTCATTTTCTTTAATCACTTGACTAGGTGATCGAAAGTACCAGGCAACAATTTGCGAGGATTGCGAATTGGGATTCTATTCAAATGTGACATCTTTAACTGAGCCCTGCAGGAAATGGCTGGAGTAAGTACTCAGTTTCACCTAAACACTGGGTCAGAGCTTTAGCGAAATGGTGGAACAGACCCTTTCATAAGAGAGAGTGAACATGGTGAGGGGGCAATTTCGTCTTCCCCTCACCTCTGGTTATCATGCTTGCATAAATAGAAACTTCGCTGCACTACTGATCTGCAGGGCACGTCCATGGGGATTAGGGTTTCCAGCTCTATTGGACATATTCCTGGGGGTTTCATCACATGACTTCTTGCCTCCAACCACCCTACACCCTCCCCCTTCTCCGCCACCCCCTCTGCCATTGGTGATCCAACATGTCCATCCTCCTGGAACTCTTCAGTACCTGGCTGAATGATTGGGAAGTTATCCTAAACATTTATAAACCATTGTCCATGCCTCAGCTGGAGTATTTTGTCAAATTCAGGGCAACACTCTTTAGGAAGGATGTCAAGGCCTTGGAGCGGATGCAGAGATTTACCAGAATGGTGCCAGGGATGAGAGACTTCAGTTAATGTGGAGAGACTAGAGAAGCTGGTTTTGTCCTCCTTGGAGTGGAGAAGGCTAAGGGAGATTTAATCAAGTGTTCAAAATGATGAGGGGCTTAAATAGATGAAGTTAGGAGAAACTCTTTACAATGGCAAGTGGATTGACAACTAGAGGATGCAGGTTTTAGTCCATTAGCAAACAAGCCAGAGTGAAGCTGTGGAGAATTATTTTACGTAGCAAATTGTTATTGAGTAGACTAGGGCCGGGGTTTTGAAAACACTGCCCAAAGTCAACGGACCTTTGTGCTGGTCCATTAAATTTTCTGTCCCGTCCGCGACGATTCCTGCCATGAGCAGGACCAGAAAACCCTGGTTTAGAGTTATATTCTGTAGAGGTGAAAAGAATAAGAGGTGATCTCATTGGAAAATATACAAATCTTGAGGGGCTTGACCGGATAGGTGCTGGAAGGATGTTCTTCCTAGCTGAATAGTGCCGGAACTAGAGGTTACTGTCCCAGAATAAAGGATAGGCCATTTTGGACTGAGATGAGGAGAAATGTTTTCAGAGTGTTGTGAATCTTTGGAATTATCTAATGCAGAGAGCTGTGGATGCTCCGTTATTGAGTGTATTTAAGGCTGGGATAGATAGATTTTTGATCTCCAAGAGCATCAAGGAATATGAGGATCAGGTGAAAAAGTGGAGTTGAGGTGAAAGATCAGCCATGATCTTATTGAATGGCGGAGCAGGCTTGAAGGGCCGAGTGCCCTACTCCTTATGTAATTATGTTCTTGACTTCATTTTTTCTCAAATTAGATATTTTTATAGCTAATAATCAAAATGTTCAATTGCTTTTTATTGCTTCTGTGATTTTTCCCCCCCCCTGAATTGCTGGCAGCAGTATCCTGGGGATAATTCATTAATTGCTGGAGAGTTGGCAACCCTATCATGGGATGAGTTAATCCTGCCTGGTCCCTGGAAGTAGTGGGTGTTGATAACTCAGTAAGGTGGCTTTGAGATTCCCCACCACTTTCATATTGGCTCAACTGGTAAATTCCCAGCCAGGTGTGGCCTTTCTTGGAAGAGGATTTGAGGATGGAGTAAAGATGTCTTGCTGCAGTTGCACAAAGCCTTCATGAGTCCACACCTGGAGTATTGTGTGCAGTTTTGTTCCCCTGCCTAAGGAAGGATATACTTGGAATGGAGGGAGTGCACTGAAAATTCACTAGGCTGATTCTTGAAATGGCGGGATTGTCCTATAAGGAAAGGTTGGAGAGACTGGGCCTGTATTCTTTAGAGTTTAGAAGAATGAGAGGTGACCTTATTGAGGCACACAAAATTCTTACAGGGTTCGCCAGGGTAGATGTAGGGGAAGGATGTTTCCTCGGGCTGGTGAGTCTAGAACCAGGGGACACCGTCTCAAATTAAGGGGCAGGCCATTTAGGGCTGGGATGGGGAGGAATTTCTTCACTCAGAGGGTGGCGAATCTTTGGAATTCTCTACCCCAGAGGGATGTGGAGGCTCAGTCATTGAGTGTATTCGAGACAGAGATTGATCGATTTCTAGATATTAAAGATATCAAGAGATATGGGGATAGTGCAGCAAAATGGTGTTGAGGTAGAAGATTAGCCATGATCTAATTGAATGGTGGAGCAGGCTTGAGGGGCCGAATGGCCTACTCTTATTTCCTATGCTCCTTGGTACAAAGGTATACAGAGGAAGAAGTTAATGACTTTAATCCATTGTTTGTGCTGAGTTACCTGACCTCAGCTAATCTCCATGCTGCTGGGCCGCTCCTGCTCCTGATTGCTAATCAGGGACTTGCACTCAAAAGTGCGAATGTGCAGATGTTGGGTGAGAACAAGATTGTGTTTGGCTGTGATGCCCCCAGGCGTACCCTTACCATTTCAGCCGTCACATAAAGGATGGGCACCAGGGTGAGGTGCTGCTGGCACCTGCAGAATGACGCACCCAGGATAGTAGACTCAGGAGAGGAGAATGGAGTTGAAAAAAGGAAATAAAAATCCCAGCAACCGAGCCCAATCCAGTCCTTTCCAGATGTTCGCATCTGCACACTCCTGGCTAGTGATCAGGAGCAGGAGCTCTGGCTGGATGTTCCTTTCCCTGAGCTAGTGCTGCCATAACCTTTACCTCCATTTTCATCAAAGATCAATGAAAGTACCGAGCTGGGGTTGATTCTGCTAATTGCTGGACTATCCAGGATGCGGCGGGGAGGGAAGGGACAGTCTCTGTTGGTTCTAAGGGCCCCTTTTTTTTTTCAGCTGTGCATCACTTGGACTAATAGAAGTGAAACTTGGTACCTCACAGAGTGATGTTGAGTGTGGTGAGTACACTCCACCATATGGAGTTTGTTATTACGGATGACGTGAAGTCCCCAAATTAAAATAAAAATTGTTGTTGAGAAAGTTTGAGAATGGGATCTTCAAATCGACGGGGAGTGTGTTTCTGACTGCGCTGCTCCTGTGCCATTGATCAAACTGAGATGTGCATGTGGTGTCTCAGAGACCAGGAAACAGAGCTCCCCTGTCAGGATGTGGAGTTCATGGGGAAAGACTCTGGGAAGAGAGGTTGTTCATGTCGATCTTAGAAGGGTCAGATAAGGATTTTAAACATTCATTTCCTCCACCACAGTAGCAACAGTGTGTACCATCTACAAGATGCACTGCAGGAATTCACCAAGGCTCCTTTGACAGCGCCTTCCAAACCCTCGACCACTACCACCTAGAAGGACAAGGGTTGCAGATAGATGGGAACACCACCACCTGGAGGCTCCCCTCCAAATAACTCACCATCCTGACTTGGAAATATATCGCTGTTCCTTCACTGTTGCTGAGCCAAAATCCTGGAACTCCCCTCCTAATGGCACTGTGGGTGTAGCTACACCACATGGACTGCAGTGGCTGAAGAAAGCTTGTCAAGGGGAACAAGGAATGGGCAGTAATTCTGATCCAAAAAGTCATGGCATTTGTTCAACTGGCCCAATTGGGTTTCAGGCCACTGGCAATAATCTGGTATGGCTAAATACAGTAAGTTCACACCTACGGTTGTGGTTGTGTTCCTGAAAATCGCGACTTTAACTGAACTGATTTGAAGTGACTCATGGGTTCCCATAGGAATCAATGTCAAAGCTGGAGCTAGGTTCCTTGCCTGGAAAAGCCAATGTACAAGTTGAAATACTGTACAGTACATGTGCAGCACTGTGTATCCCGAGCTGGAATAACTTTCAAACTAAAATAAATCACTGAATATAATAGAGATACTGTATAAATTCAAATTAGATAACACTAAATCACCCAAACAAGCCCTGAATAGCACAGCTTCTGTGTCTCACCCACAGCACTCCTGAAACTCAGCTCATCTTTTTGCTTGCTTTCGTTTCCCACTCTGTGTATCTCTCTCTCCTTTCCCACTCTCTCTCCCTTCATGCTCTCTCTTTTAACTTTCTCACTCTCTCTTTCTTTACCACTGTTTCTATCTCTCTTTCTCAATTTCCCTCTGTTTCTCTCTTCTTTCCCCCTCTCTCTCTCTCATTTTTCTCTCTCTCTCTCCTTCCCCACCCTGTCTCTTTCTCTCTATCCCCAGAGCCTGGACCCCTTGCTGACAGTTTGCAGGGGCCGAGTCATTGCCCAGCGTGTGGAAGAGGCAGTGCAGGGGGGTAATGCTGGTGGCGTAGAAGGGGTGGGGGGGGGGGGGTGTGGTTGCAGAAGAAGCTGGGGAGCAGGGGGAGCCATGGAAGAAGGCAGGGGGATCCTCTCTCTCACAACCCCCCCGCCCCCCACCACCCACGCCACTCACAGCTTGGCAGCTGGTAGTTTCCCGTCCCTGACCTGCGCTCCTGCTCCCGGGATTTTGGGCCTTGCTGTCTTCACTCAGCCTGGGCGTCTGGCGACTGTGGTGGCAGCTTCGGCATCAGAACATGGCAGCTGGCTCAGAGTTCAGTATGGGTGGGGGGAGGAGAGGGGTTTGCGGGTGGGGGTGGGGGGAGGGGAGGGTTTTGCGGGTGGGGGTGAGGGGAGGGGGTTGCGGGTGGGGAGTGAGGGGAGGGGGTTTTGGATGGGGGAGAGGGGAGGGGAGGGGGTTGCGGGTGTGGGTGGGGGTGGGGGGAGGCGGTTGCGGGTATGGGTGGGGGTGAGGGGAGGGGGTTGCAGGTGTGGGTGTGGGGTGAGGGGAGGGGGTTGTGGGTGAGGGTGTGGGTGAGGGGAGGGGGTTGTGGGTGTGCGTGGGGGTGAGGGGAGGGGGTTGTGGGTGGGGCTGAGGGGAGGGGTTTGCGGGTGTGGGTAGGGGAGGGGAGGGGGTTGCGGGTGGGGGTGGGGGTGAGGGGAGGGGGTTGCAGGTGTGGGTGGGGGTGAGGGGAGGGGGTTGTGGGTGGGGGTGAGGTGAGGGTAGGGGAGGGGGTTACGGGTGTGAGTGGGGGGAGAGGAGGGGGTTGCGGGTAGGGGTGGGGGGAGGGGAGGGGGTTGCAGGTGTGGGTGGGGGTGAGGGGAGGGGGTTGCAGGTGTAGGTGGGGGTGAGGGGAGGGGGTTGTGGGTGGGGGTTACGGGTGTGGGTGAAGGGAGGGGAGGGGGTTGCGGGTGTGGGTGGGGGTGGGGGGAGGGGAGGGGATGGGGTTGCGAGTGGGGGTGGGGGGAGGGAAGGGGTTTGCGGGTGTGGGTGGGGGTGGGGGGAGGGGAGGGGGTTGCGGGTGTGGGTGGGGGCGGGGGGAGGGGAGGGGGTTGCGGGTGTGGGTGTGGGTGGGGGTGTGGGGAGGGGAGGGGGTTGCGGGTGTGGGTGGGGGTGGGGGGAGGGGAGGGGGTTGTGGTTGGGGGTGGGGGTGTGGGTGGGGGTGGGGGGAGGGTGGGGGTGGAGGTGGGGAGGGGGTTGTGGGTGGGGGTTACGGGTGTGGGTGGGGGGAGGGGAGGGGTTTGCGGGTGTGGGGTGGGGGTGGGGGGAGGGAGGGGGTTGCGGGGTGGGTAGGTGGGTGTGGGGAGGGGAGGGGGTTGCGGGTGTGGGTGTGGGTGGGGGTGGGGGGAGGGGAGGGGGTTGCGGTTGGGGGTGGGGGGTGGGGGTGTGGGTGGGGGTGGGGGGAGGGGTGGGGGTGGGGGTGTGGGAGGGGAGGGGGTTGCGGGTGTGGGTGCGGTTGGGGGAGGGGAGGGGGTTGCGGGTATGGGTGTGGGTGGGGTTGGGGGGAGGGGAGGGGGTTGCGTGTGTGGGTGGGGGGAGGGGAGGGGGTTGTGGGTGTGGGTGGGGGTGGGGGGAGGGGAGGGGGTTGCGGGTGGGGGTGGGGGTGGGGGTAGGGGAGGGGGTTGCGGGGTGCGTGTGTGGGTGGGGCTGGGGGGGGAGGGGGTTGCGGGGTGTGGGTGTGGGTGCGGGTTTGGGTGGGGGTGGTGGGAGGGGAGGGGGTTGCGTGTGGGGTGGGGGGAGGGGAAGGGGTTGCGGATGTGGGTGGGGGTGGGCCACAATGCAGGCACCGTAATACTGAATGTGGCAACGTCCATTGAAGAAAAGTCCCAAGGAGTAAATGATGTTATAGTGAAATAACAACGCGGGCGACTTCTACTGAGGACTTACTGTGCCCAGCACAGGATCAGACAAATAATCATTTACCTTTCATTTCAGGTGTCCCGTTACAGAATAATGATCCTTACAAAGCTGCAGTTATCTGTTTGGCCCTGCTTCTTATCCTCGTCATCGTTTTATTTATCTGCAGCAGGATGGGTGAGTGGTTAGTCCTGACAGTTACAGTGACTGTTGTGGTGCTTCACAATGTAACTGGCTGAGCTAGGTGTTTAAAGTGAACTGGGGTGTGGTTTATTTTTAGCTGCCAGTTAGCTAGCTTTGCCATTCTTTGGACTAGGCAGCTGGACTTTGACCGAGAAATCTGGAAATTACTAAGACGAAAGTCTGTAAAATGAATAAGTAAACCAAACATCAAATTTCTGCTTTATAATAAAAGCCTACCCACGTTATTCGCTATGTCACAATGTTAATCTCAATTATTACAAGCTTCAGTCAGTTTCCATGAGGATCATACTCAAGGCCTGATCCTGGTTAATATAACCTATCTTTAACTTAGTAAAATACTTTTGCCTGCTTGTACTTCCTTTAGTTCCTGTTAGTATTGTTAACGGATCAAACCTAAGCTCTGCAGTCCTGCCACATCCAGTTGTGAACGGTGGTGGACAATTAAAGAACACACTGGAGGAGGAGGCTCCACAAATATCCCCATCCTCAATGATGGGGGAGCCCAGCACATCAGTGCAAAAGATAAAGCTGAAGCATTTGCAACGATCCTCAGCCAGAAGTGCCAAGGGGATGATCCATCTCTGCCTCCTCCAGAGGTTCCCAGCATCACAGATGCCAGTCTTCAGCCAATTTGATTCACTCCACATGATATCAAGAAACAGCTGAGGCACTGGATCCTGCAAAGGCTATGGGCCCTGACAACATTCCGGCAATAGTACTGAAGACATGTGCTCCAGAACTTGCCGCGCCCCTAGCCAAGCTGTTCCGGTACAGCCTCAATACCGGCAATGTGGAAAATTACCAAGTATGCCCTGTACACAAAAAGTAGGACAAATCCAACATGGCCACTTACCACCCCATCAGCCTACTCTCGATCATCAGTAAAGTGATGGAAGGGGTCATCAACAGTGCTGTCAAGCAGCACTTGCTGAGTAATAACCTGCTCACTGATGCCCAGTTTGGGCTCTGCCAGGGCCACTCAGCTTCTGACCTCATTACAGCCTTGGTTCAAACATGGACAAAAGGGCTGAACTCTAGAGGTGAGGTAAGAGTGACTGCCCTTGACATCAAGGCAGCATTCGACTGAGTGTCATCAAGGAACCCATGCAAACTGGAGTCAATGGGAATCAGGGGGAAAGCTCTCTGCTGGTTGGAGTCATACCTAGCACAAAGGAAGATGGTTGTTGTTGTTGGAGGTCAGTCATCTCAGCTCCAGGACATCACTGCAGGAGTTCCTCAGGGTAGTGTCCTAGGCCCAACCATCTTCAGCTGCTTCATCAATGACCTTTCTTCCATCATAAGGTCAGAAGTGGGGATGTTCACTGATGATTGCACAATGTTCAGCACAATTCGCAACTCTTCAGATACTGAAGCAGTCCATCTCCAAATGCAGCAAGACCTGGACAATATCCAGGCTTGGGGTGACAAGTAACATTTGTGCCACACAAGTACCAGGCAATGACCATCTCCAACAAGAGAGAATCCAACCATCGCCCCTTGATGTTCAATGGCATTACCATCACTGAATCCCCCATTATCAACATCCTGGGCTTACCATTGACTAGAAACTGAACTGGACCAGCCATATAAATACTGTGGCTACAAGAGTAGGTCAGAGGTTAGGAATCTTGTGGTGAGTAACTCACCTCCTGACTCCCCAAAGCCTGTCCACCATCTACAAGGCACAAGTCAGGAGTGTGGTGAAATACTCCCCACTTGCCTGGATGAGTGCAGTTCCAACAGCATTCAAGAAGCTGGACACCATCCAGGACAAAGCACCCTGCATGTTTAGCACCCTATCCACCACATTAAACATTCACTCCCTCCACCACTGACGCACAGTAGCAGCAGTGTGTACCATGTACAAGATGCACTGCAGGAACTCACCAAGGCTTCTTAGACAGCACCGTCCAAATCCATGTCCATTACCATCTAGAAGGCAGCAAATACATGGGACACCACCATCTGGAAGTTCCCCTCCAAACCACACACCATCCTGACTGTTCCTTCATTGTCGCTGGGTCAAAGTCCTGGAACTCCCTCCCTAGCTGCACTCTGGGTGTGCCTACGTCACATGGACTGCAGCGGTTCAAGAAGGCAGCTCACCCCACCTTCTCAAGGGCAATTAGGGATGGGCAATAAATGCTGGCCAAGCCAGCAGTGCCCACATCCCATAATTGAATTAAAAAAAGTCACACTTTTGTCACAATTTTTACCATCATAAATTCTTATGTTCATATTCAGAATGGAACTTACCTATTTAAACTTGTCACACTATAATACAACTTTCCATCAGCAGTGGTGCTGTGGCACCTCAGTTTTCTGTGTCTCAGCTCTTACTGTTGGGGTAGTGCTCTACTTCAAATAGCATCTTTGTTCCTCAAATTGGACCAAATTTAAATAGAATAAATATTATTATGCCTGATTATGGAAAATAAAAGCAACTTAGGTTAAAATTATCCCCAAAATATGTTGTGAAATCAAAGACCAAATTTATGCCTTTAAATGGGAACTGAATATGTTATGTTGAATCTATCTCTATCTCATTAGAAACCTTAGAATAGTATGACCTGGCCCAAATATGCCAGATCTTTCAAGTCCATGCATCAACAACAACAACTTGTATTAGTATAGCACCTTTAATTTAATAAAGAATCCCAAGGCATTTCACAGGAGCAGCAAAGTTACAGAAATGAGGCAGTCCTAGGCTGTTTGATGGACAATGGGCTTTAGCACATCGTACGTAAGTTAATGAAGGGTAGTTCGCAACTGGAAAGAGTGATTGAAACGGTCTATTGGATATTTGTCTTCAGCACAAGGCTTCTCGACATTATCAAAACGAGGGAGTAGTCCTCCAATCACACAGATTGTTCACCCCTCACCTGGACTATTCTGTTCAGTTAACTTTGGCTTCCCCAGCCCAGGAAGGATATTCCTGTCTTGGGAAAGAGAAAACCCAGTGAGGATACCTGAGGACCTTATCTGAGA